>NC_056730.1:1035604296-1035866796 GCF_019279795.1 Protopterus annectens
GACAATATGCCACAGCGTATAGCTGGAGTTTTTTTGGATGGTCAGTATAGGGCATCTGCTTTAGGCCTGTGATTTTTTTAGTGAGGTATTTCTGCAGCCTTTCCAGCTGTTGCAGATGTCTTGTGAGGTACATACCAAATGGGACGTTGTACTCTATAATGGGTCTAACGAGGGAGGAGTACAGTGGGACAATGACCTCCTTTTTTCTGGATGAAAAGCTCTTAGTGATGAGGTGTGCCACATAGAAGGATTTCCTGACTGTTGTGGCAATGTGGTTATCTAAGGTGAGACCACTGTCCACCTGTGTCCCTAAGTCTCTCATCACACTTTCAGTGTTTAGTGTACTGCCACCTATGTGGTAATTCATGGGTACATGTTTTTTCCCAAAGGGGATAACTTTACATTTCATGGCATTAAGCTTGAGCCCATGGCTCTGGCACCAAGGATCTGTTTCTGCAAAGCCCTTTTGTAGAATATCTACATCATTTGGGGATTCAATAATGGCTCCCAGTTTACAGTCATCTTCGAACTTTGTTAATCAGAGTCCCTTAGTGTTGGCCTTTACTTTAGAGAAGTAAATGCCAAACAAGACAGGTCCCAGGACTGAACCTCAAGGTACTCCACTTGTTACTTGTCTGGAGATGGATTTGGAGTCGGCTACTTTTACAGTCTGTGTTCTGTCAGTAAGCCAGTTGGCAACCCATCGAGTGACGTAGGGATTTATGCCCAGCTTAGTAAGTTTATCTATGATTCCAAAGTGGGGGATGGTGTCGAAGGCCTTGACGAGGTCCAGATAGGCTGTGTGTACCACCTTACCCTCGCCCACAGCTCCAGATACTGATTCAAAGTAGTCAGTCAGGTTCAGCAGACAAGATCGGCCCTTCACGAACCCAAACTGGATGGGGTCTAGTGTTTGAAGGCTGCCAATGTCTTTGTTTATAAGTTCCATGATAATGCGTTACATGCCCTTGCAGAGCAGGCACATCAGACTGATGGGATGGTAGTTCCTGGGATCCAAGGTGGATTCCCCCTTGTGGAGTGGGATAACTGTATCTGTGTGCCACTCAGTGGGCACAAAGCCTGAGGTGAGGCTATGATTAAACAGACACTTAGGTGAGGTGCCATTTCATTTTGTAGTTCATGTAGTTCACAGCCTGGGATATCATCTGGTCCCATGGATGCTGTATTCTTAGCTTTGGAGAGTGCAGTTTCTACCTGTGTGGCCGTGATTATAGGAATGTGGCAATCTTTTGGTATTGAGATGGGCCCTTTAGGGGGTGAGAGGGGGGTGAAGTTGGCACCGAATTGATCTGCCAGGATATTGGCAATATCCTTGGGATCAGTATAATTAATGCCATTCTGTTGTAGCTCAGAGCAGATCTGAGCATTGCCATTTAGGTTCTTGACATAACTATAGAATGCCTTGTGGTTGTCTTTGGAATCTTTGGCAATTTTATTTTTGTAACTAGCTTTAGAGGATTTTACGAGGGATCTCAGCTTCTTACTGAGGCTGGTAAGAGAGTTATTTGCATCCTTGGATTTTTCTCTTTTTTGCAACAGTTTCTTCCTTCTGGTGTATAGTTTGTTTATGGCAGAGGACCACCAGATTGGCTTTCTTTTTTTGGAGGAGAGCATTTTGGTTCTATTTGTGATGGTACAGTTCATGCACAAGTGGATTTGCTTGTACAGTGCCTTAGTGTAGGATTCAGCAATCAAACTTTAAGCTCCCGTCTGCATGGGTGCCATGACGATTGTTACTTCTGACTTGAGTAGCATGAAGCTGGCTTTGGAGAAGTTTTTAATGGAGATTTCCTTACTGGGGGGTGGGGGTGGGATGTAGATCTCAAGGATGATTAGCTTTTGGTCAGACCTGACTACTTTTTACTTTTTTTTTAAGTCTTTATGGATGAGTTTAGTAAAGCCAAACCGCACTAGCTGTGGACATGCATGTTTTGGCCTTCTTATGATCTCATCAGCACAGCATAAGTGGACTGTTTGGCTATACTTGATTCGCTACAGTGAAACTTCTAGCTTTGCTAGGTTTTTCTTGTAGCTTTTACTAATTAGTTTGTATGTGTGACCTTTTTACTCTTCATATTGGATGTTAGTTAGGTTAGGAATTGCAGTAAAGTAATCTTTCACTGTGTAGGAGTTATGCTTCCCAGGTGTCTCACCTGCTTTGTCTAATTTTTCACTTGCTTTATCTAAAACATTTTTGTAGGGTTTGATGCTGACTTGCATAAGGGAAATTTGTAGGTGGCAGTTGGCTCTGGGACAAACATCAGTTATGTTTCTGTGCTTTGTGAATGCAGTTTGTGTCAGATGTATTCCTGCATCTTCAAGCTTTCCCTCTTTCTTTCAGGTTATTTTTGGCTCTTTAAAAATCCCCAAAACTTGACTGTCTAGTAATTTTTTTCATTTGAATTTTCACTTCATATTCTTACTTAAATAAATGTAGGGAATGCAGAATGCATTACTAGCATTAAGTCACTGGAACAATTTATTGTATAATAAACAGGGTAATCGCATTAACCTAGTACACACCTATGAATACACCTTTTAAAATGATGCACCGCTGAAAACTAATTTATGTATTGTAATTGTATGCCTGTGTCTCTTACTCACAATTCCCAATTTATTTGTAGTGCACTGACTATTAAAAACACATTCTTAAACGTATGGAAATATAGGCTTGTTAAGTACCTTTCTGCCATCACGTTTTAAGCCCCCTCCACCACTGTGGCAGGAGTGGAAAAAAACACCATAGAAGAATAAATGCTACCAATTCCTTAATGAAAAACAAACTAAAAATTGAAGGAATAAAATCCAAGAAGACTTTCATATGAATACCAAATATAAGCAGTTAACACTTTATTCTGAAATGATTCACCAGAAAATTGGACAGAGACTTTATCAGACAAGTCTAGCATGTACAGGTTATTTCATAGGTTCATAGGTTCATAGGTAGGTACTAGGCTATTAGCCCTAGGGCCTATATAAGCCTAGCCAAAAAGGTACCCTGGCTTTCGCCACCCAAGAAAATTATTTTTCTGTGGCCCTGTCGAGCAGGTTAATTTCCTATTTCCCATCCAATCATCAAGATTTATCTTGAAGAGTGCTAATGAGTAGCTCTGTTTGACACAGATAGCTAGTCTGTTCCAGAGTATGGGAAGTCTCTGGGACAGGAATCTATCTCTCCAGCATGTTCTGTTTGTCCCGGTCTCCTTCAATAACACACATCACACCAAATGACATTTGACGACCTTTATTAGATTTCCATAACATAGCTTTGATCACCAATTTTATTAATTATAACTATTCATGATATAATTGATACTAAATACAGCATAACCTCCTTGTAATGTTAATTAGGGCATCGTACCTACTCACACTGCCCCAGTAAGCAGCGTCCATACCTCTACTCACTTTACTTATGAAGTAGCGTCCCATCTCACTTCATACACCATCATTGTAATGTTAATCAGGGCAGCGTACCTACTCACCCTGCCCAACAAGCAGGGTCCATACCTCTGCTCGCTTACTTTACTTATGAAGCAGTGTCCCAACTCACTTTATACACCATCCATTGAACTACCATCCACCAAATAAGCACCATCCTTTCCTCAGCTTGCTTATCTATTCAGCACGCTTCCTCCAACTACTCATTTCCTTTCCCCAGATCCTTGAAATGAACATCTAGACATCAGAGGGGGAACAGAAGAGGGCAAGTCTATCCCTCTTCTCCGCCTCCCCCCACTGATAAAATAACCCTACACCCCACCAATGAAAAGAGGGAGGGTGGATGGGTAGCAAGTTCATGCCAAAATGTGACTGCTTAACCCAACTACACAAGACTAAACCTCTTAAGCCCCTCCCCATCATTATCTCACTTCCTTCCAACCATCCCTGCCTCCACTTAACCCTTTCACCTCCCCAACCCACTTAACTCCCTTTAATATTAACCTAACCCCCCCCCCCCTATGAAGATGCTCCGGGACAACTTTGTTTGTTCCAAACTTCATTTGTTCCAGTCCCCTTCAATAACACACATCACACCAAATGACATTTGACGACCTTTATTAGATTTCCATAACATAGCTTTGATCACCAATTTTATTAATTACAACTATTCATGATATAATTGATACTAAATACAGCATAACATCCTTGTAATGTTAATCAGGACAGCGTACCTACTCACCCTGCCCCAGTAAGCAGCGTCCATACCTGTACTCACTTTACTTATGAAGCAGCACCCCATCTCACTTCATACACCATCATTGTAATGTTAATCAGGTCAGCGTACCTACTCACCCTGCCCAACAAGCAGGGTCCATACCTCTGCTCGCTTACTTTACTTATGAGGCAGTGTCCCAACTCACTTTATACACCATCCATTGAACTACCATCCACCAAATAAGCACCATCCTTTCCTCAACTTGCTTATCTATTCAGCAAGCTTCCTCCAACTACTCATTTCCTTTCCCCAGATCCTTGAAATGAACATCCAGACATCAGAGGGGGAACAGAAGAGGGCAAGCCTATCCCTCTTCTCTGCCAACCAGCCTGACCAGGCTGTCCCCCCTCCCTTCTACCCAAAATAGTTCAATCCACTTCCCATAAAAGGAAGGGTCAAGCCAAACATTATTTGGTGTACAATAATTACCCGGACATTACCAGCCCTTGGCAATTACCTAATGCTTACCAAACCCTCACCTGCCACTAGAGCAAGAATACTCAACCCCAATCACCAACACTACCTGACCCCTGGCAAAGAAGACCTCAGCTAACAATACAATGTGAAGTTCAATTCTGATACTCCCCAACAATTTCAAGCAAACAATACATTACCTTGTGAGTACATATTCAGCTGCACTGCTGGAAAACCAAACTTCTTTCATCTACTCCATCAGCTGCCACATACCTCAGCCTTCAATCTTGCCAGTCGAGTCCATGTTCCTTTAGCCCATCAAGTAAAATCCACTCTGCACATCCCATCAGCCACCTCAGTGTTGTCCAATGACCCCACCGCTTATTCGACACCAAAGCATGATCATCTGGGAATGCTCTGTAGCTCACCACTGGAACTCATCACACCATCATCTACAAAGAAACGGACAAAAGTAAATCCTCTAATATTTAAGGAGAAGGCTCCTTCTTATACCCACCTATTCCAAACTAAAGCCACAGCGTTCCAAGACCCCTTCTTTCAGATCCCCTTTCCAGGCCACCGCATGATGCCTTCTGCCCTTCAGCAATTTCAGTCAGTAACTGTTGTCACCTCGTGCTCCCCATGTGTAATCTCTTCACTCGCCACTGCTTCCATCATCTGCGAATTCCCTGTGTAACGCCACAACCAGTACTCGGCACACCACCATCTACAAAGAAAAGGAGAAAAGTAAATCCTCTAATATATAAAGAGAAGGCTCTACCTTATACCCACCTATTCCAAATTATAGCAGCAGCATTCCAAAACCCCCATCTTTAAGAAAGAAAAGAAATGTAAATCTAAAATACATAACACACCTGCCAAGACATCTTCAAACCTTTAACTATTGACCTATACAATATTGCAACTACGTGTTCCTATAGCATATTCTGTGGCCCCTGGAACTTCCCCCAGCACTATGATGCCACAACGGAAATTCAACAAAAGCACCGAACAGTAGTCACCCACAGCTGAAGTCTCAAATTACCCTCTTCTAAGCTGTACTATTCATGCCATAGAAAGAGAACATTCAACTTTTTTTTTTTTTTTTGACATTAATACAACTTATTTAGAGGGATTAGTTCTTCAAAATTAATCCCTATGGCACTAAATAAGAGTTTCTTAAAACATGGTTGTTATTATTTTGGTTGAACTTCTCTTATAAGGACATAAACGCATGTGCAGTGAACTATACATACTGCAGCAAACAGAAGTCCAAACCTGACATGTCTGACAGTTTTTATTTTTTTAAAACCTTTGGGTTTCCCAACACCCTAAAGGGAATGGACCCCTGAACCAAGTCAAGTATGCTTAAAGTTCATGAATTGGTATAGTGCAATCCTCGATGTTTGCTCAGCACAGCACCGCTCCAATGGTAGTGATGCCTCCTTCTCCAAGTCGTCCGGAATTATATGCGCCAATAACATATCTAAATAAACCTATTGCTCCTACCATGCTGGAACTGTCTTGATATCTCTCTTCTACATTGCCCTCATTTATGCCTGCCCATTCACCAACACGAGGATTCCTACACAATCAACAGCTGACCTGAATGGCTGTCAGTTATCAGCCTTGCCAACTCATTGTAAGCCTGCAAAACCACTCACAAGTCCGCTGAGAAGTTACTTCATGTGCCTGTCTAACGGGTCGAAAAGCATGGCGGCAGCCACACCAGCCCGAGTGAGCAAACAACTCCTTTCCTTCCTTCTTTTTCCCATCTAAACTGCTGCCAATGAGGAAAGCAGCACAACACACTGGCCCCAACCGCTGATCCTGCTATGTACCTGCACGGCCCATGGCAGTTACTCTCCACCTGCGAAGCCTCCCAGAGAAAGGACTTCAAACTTAGAAAGTGGACTGAACAACAGGTTTCGCAACAGTCTGAATTTCCTGATGGGAATGAAGCCCACCACACAGATGTCTGCCATACTCTGTCGTCATTCCCTAACAGCAGTCCTGAATGCTTCTCCACTAAATTGCCAGCAACCACACCATACTAAAATGGACCCTAAAACACGAGGGGAAATCTGCCATTCTGCAGAAGTCTGCACAGCCAAGAGGCATCGCTTTCAAACAAGGCCCACCACAGGGACCTCTTTACATGCTGCTCCCACAAAATAAAATGTCAGCCCAACTCCAAAATTGAAAAACACCTTGGTAAATGCTGAAACCCAACTCCGCTGAAGGAATAACTCCCAAACAAGTGTGCCAACTGTCAGCTTCCATACCTGACATTCACAGCTACCGCCAGACTCAACCACGCATGCGCCGAGGGAAACATGCCTCCGAGCCCGCGAAACCCGCCATCACCAGGTGCCAAGCAGACACAAGGAAACAAACACCTCACGAAAGCAACACAACAAAATCAGGCCAAATATTTATACAGTGTCTAAGTGCATGCACATGTGCAGAACCACCATGCTACATAGCCCGCGCCAAAAATCTGGACACTATGAAAATCTGTACAGTTGACAGGCACACGTCCTCACCCTCTTCAGCACACTGAAGCCTACAACTCAACAGGAAACAGTGCCAGAAAGCTGTACACAATCCAAAAGACCTCACGAGGTGACAATCAAATCTCCAACACTTCAACCGCTACAATGAAGCTCCACACTGCAGGCAACAAAACCAGGTTACAAGCTGAACCCATCAAGTACAAAGCAAAACAAAAGGCTGGCCAAGCCCTGAGCCACATAACCAAAAGCATGCTCTAAACAAACTCAGCAGACACAGGAGGTGCCACTACAAAATAAAGTGAATACTCACGTAAACAAAATGCACAAGATGAACTCCTCTACCACATACACACCACGAACCTTCAGTCCCGACTGCCCATCCCATCCTACCCCTTGGCCAAAGATGGGCATTCACCCAGAGACTCACATTCATTGCAGTACCCAATCGATATACACCTTTTCTGCATAATTTTTCCCTTTTTTATTTTATTTTTTGTTAAATCAAGAAAAGCACCCAGGAGACAGAGCATGCAAGCTGATCGCACTGACACCCAGATGCACACCAAGTCCGAGAAAGCAAGCAAATGCACTGCTTTCTAAGGTATGACAGCCAACTGTAATGTAGATGAGCAAACAAACCCGCCTTCCCCCAATGAAGTTTAATGCGTGTGCCCTGAGAGTGGCCATTACTCATTGGAGCTGCGTTATTCAGGGAAAAAATAAATAAATAAATTACCTGATGGCCTCTAACATCAGTACCGCATCTGCCTGTAACTTTTTTTTTTTTAAGTGAAGAGGCACTCCTATAATGCAGTTCAAAAGTCCATTCAACAGAAAAGTTGCTCACTCGACTGCCTGTTAGTATAACACTCATGCGCAGTGATAGACACTCTCAAACTCACTCAAGCCCGCAAAAGGCTATTCAGAGCCTTAGCTGTTAAAATACCTCAAATGAAGGTGGTAGACTACCCACTCCCATCGATCTCAAGTCCAGCAGAGATACTGAGGATACCAAGCTCCTCACCTAAACAGCCTACAGCCACCTACCAATGACAATGGAACTAAACAACCAGCAAGTAATTGCCAAATTTACCTTATCCTGCCACTGTTACTAAAAAGTCTTCATCTTACTGACAACAAGGCCCCCTGGAAAAGGTTACCAGTATGTGTTTCTAATTGGACAAATTTACCAATATGCTGAAATTCTAATTGCAATCTGAACTACTTCAACTAAGTACACATTGCCTACCCTTCTGTCATGCGCGCCTCCCCACAGAAAACAAAACTTTCTCTCTATACAAGTCAAGGAAAAAAAAAATTCTACACCCAGCTTTACCCAACTCTTCCAGACACACATCTAGTTAAACCATGGCCTACCTGACAACACCAGCACCTACCGGTCGTCTTGGACATAAACCTGCAGTGTAGCAAGTTCACGCCAAAATGTGACTGCTTAACCCAACTACGCTAGACTAAACCTCTTAAGCCCCTCCCCATCATTATCTCACTTCCTTCCAACCATCCCTGCCTCCACTTAACCCTTTCACCTCTCCAAACCACTTAACTCCCCTTAATGTTTAACTCACCCCCCCCCCCATGAAGATGTCCCGGGACAACTTAGTTTGTTCCAAACTTCATTTATTGTGGTGACAAGGTTTAGGTCCTTAGAGCATGTAGCTCGCAGAGATTGGGATTTCTTTAAGTGGAGCATGTCCAACAGCTCTGGGTTTGACATAGCTTTGTATGTTAGGCAGAGATCGCCTCTGAATAGGCGATATGCGATGGAGAAAAGCTGGAGTTTTTTGAGACGGTCTGCGTAGGGCATCTGTTTGATGCCAGTAATCCTGTTTATGAGGTATTTCTGTGGACTTTCCAGTTGTTGTAGATGTCTTGTGAGGTGTATACCAAAAGGGGCATTGTACTCTATAATGGGTCTAATGAGTGATGAGTAGAGGGGAACAATGACCTCTTTTTTTCTGGATGAGAAACCTTTTGTGATGAGGTGAGCCACATAGAAGGATTTCCTGACCACTGTGGCAATGTGATTATCAAAGGAGAGACTATTGTCCACCTGTGTCCCAAGGTCTCTTATCACACTTTTGGCATTAAGTAGACTACCACTTATGTGGTAGTTCATGGGTACAGAGTTTTTACCAAAGGGGATGACAATACACTTTATGGCATTGAGCTTCAGGCCATGGCTTTGACACCAGGCATCTGTCTCAGTTAGGCCCTTTTGTAGTACGTCCACATTGTTAGGAGTTTCGATTATGGCTCCTAGTTTGCAGTCATCTGCAAACTTTGTTAGCCAAAGACCTTCTGTGTTAGCCTCTACTTCAGAGAAGTAGATACCAAACAGGAGAGAACCCAAGACTGAACCCTGTGGTACTCCACTTGCACTGGTCTGAAGTCAGATTTGGAGTCTGCTACTTTCACAGTGTGGGTTCTGTCCATGAGCCAGTTAGCAACTCATCTTGTGACATAGGGATTTATACCTAGTTTAGTGAGCTTATCTATAATTCCAGAGTGGGGGATGGTGTTGAAAGCCTTGGCGAGATCTAGATAAGATGTGTGAACCACCTTACCCTCATCTATGGCTTCAGTGACTGCTTCAAAGAAGTCAATTAGGTTTAGGAGACATGATCTGCCTTTTACAAACCCGAACTGGGTAGGGTCCAGAGTTTGGAGATTACCAATGTCTTTGTTTATGAGTTCCATGATGATATGTTCCATGGCCTTGCAGACCAGGCTTGTCAGACTAATGGGGCGGTAGTTCTCGAGGTCTGTTGTGGCTCCCCCTTTGTGGAGTGGGATAACCATCATGGTGAGCTATTCAGTGGGCACAAAGCCTGAGATGAGGCTATGATTGAACATGGTACTTAGGTTGGGTGCCAGTTCATTCTGTAGTTCATGTAGAACGTGGCCTGGGATATTGTCAGGTCCCATGGATGATGTGTTCTTGTCTTTGCAGAGTGTGTTTTTTACCTGTGCAGCTGTGATTACAGGAACTTTGCATTCTTCGAGTACAGAGATGGGCCCTCTAGGGGGTGTAAAGTTAGCACTGAACCTATCTGCCAGGATGTTGTAAATATCAGTTGGTTCTGTATATTTATTGCCATTGTGCTGTAACTCAGAGCAGATCTGAGTGTTGCCATTGAGATTCTTGACATAGCTATAGAACGCTTTGTGGTTGTCTTTAGAGTCAGTGGCAATTTTGTTTTCGTAACTAGCTTTGGAGGATTTTATGAGGGATCTCAGCTTCTTACTAAAGTTGACCAGGGAGTTCCTCCAGTCATGAGATTTTACTCTTTTTTGCAACAGTTTTTTTTTCTTCTGTTGTAGAGTTTGTTTATGGCAGAGGACCACCAGATTGGCTTCCTTTTAAGTGAATTAGAAATCATATATTGTTTGTCACATGATTAATCCAGATTAGATTGTTCCTTATGTGACTAAACATTCATCTTATTTTTTTTAAAATACACTTAAAGTTAAAAGAGATGTTCAACCCATTAATGTTGGAAGCCTGTAGCCTGAGCTGCCATTCATATTCTAAATATTATAAAAAATATCCTTTCTAGTGCCTCCACTAACATTGTTGTGGCATAGTCTAAAACAAGAATTCAAATCTTTTAAAACTGGGACATTCACTAACATGTCTACTAGGTGCATTAGACATATTGTTGGTGTTGATGACTTATTTTTATTTGTATATTACTTATTTTAGCATTTTGCTAGATTTCCCTTCACAAACAAAATTACATGCAGAACATTGTGCAATATAAACTGTGCAGACTACAGTGCCATACTTTTCAGTGAGTGTGTAAAACTAGTCTGACAAAGTCTTTCTTGCATTTTTTTTTGTGAATTATTTCAGATGAAATCATTAACTATTAGTTTTTTTTTTAAATAAAACATAAGTATTTTGTATTTGTATCAAGGTGTCTGGGAACAGAAAAAAAGGTTTAAACATCAAATACTTTATTTAGCCTTTTCTTGGCTGAATAAAGTGTTTAACTGTCAATTTTTTCTTCCCTGTTACATAGAGGCTGCTGTCTGTGTGGCAGCACTAAACGTTGTTACATCTATCAAATTTACTAACTTTCACATTGACAGCACACCCCTGAAAATTGATCATGTAGTTAGAAAACTGGGAACTGTCATCTGTCATCAATAAATTTTCCTTTGATCATTATGTCATCAATAAATTCTCCTTTGATCATTATGTCATCAACAAATTCTCCTTTGATCACCACTTATCCAGTGTGGTTAGAAAATCATTTTTCATTGCACAGTTTATCTGTAAAGGTATTGCGTCAAGATCCAGGGATGTAATTGTTACACTGTACTCGGCACTTATTAGGTAGATCAGTAATTATAATGACCATTTCACTATGTACCTGTCCAGACACTTGTCACAACCAGAATGACCACACTGAATTTTCACAAAAAAATCAAGGGCCTAAATCATAAAAAGCCCTGTTCTTCTCAGCATCACAAAGGCTACTGAGAATCAACCTATGCTTTGTGTATAGATCTGGAACAGATCCTATCCTGATATAGCTATTACACTTTTGCAAGTCTAATTGCATCTTAAACACCTATTCAATGGATCTCAATCTTTTTAGCAAAAAAAAATGGAACACATTGGAGGAATAGGTATGTATCTCAGAGAATATTGCTTTCACTCCGCATAAAGCAAAGTGCCTCTCTTGTTCTATTCAAATTTTATATGGATGGATGGATAAGTAATTGCAAACTTACCCCTCTTGGGTAGGAGAAACATGTAAATATCCCAACATATCCTGTCTCAGCAAAAGTCAGGAGTTAGATCTGGATGTGGCAGATTTAAAGATGTTAAGATTTGCAATGGGTGTGACGAGGGTGGACAGGATTAGGAATAAGTATATTAGAGGGTCAGCCCAGGTTGGAAGGTTTGGAGACAAAGTCAGAGAGGCAAGATTACATTGATTTGGACATGTGCTAAGGAGGGATGCTGAGTATACTGGGAAAAAGATGCTAAGGATGAAGCTACCAGGTAACAGGAAAAGAGGAAGGCCTAAGATAAGGTTTATGGATGTGGTGAGAGAGGACATGCAGGTGGTTGGTGTGACAGAGCAAGATGCAGAGAACAGGAAGAAATGGAAACAGATGATCCACTGTGGCAATGCCTAATGGGAACAGCCGAAAGAAGATGAAGATGATGATCCTATCTCAGCCTATTTCATAGTTCTCTGTATGCAAAATATAAGGGCTAAAACTACCATGAGAAAGTGAAGCTCAGCTTTTTAAGATGCTCACAGATCAGTAGAACAGTAGTTACTTACACACCTATGAACACTTAGTGATACTAAACTTTTTTTCTTTAACAATTGTAGCACATGTAAGCAGTTTAAGCATCATGCACTCATAAGACTTATGATATAATGTTTCCAATCACAACCTTTTTCTTTATACGATCTTGACATGGATGTCAAGATTCATCTCCTGAGCTTTACACTCAAGGTGAATTTTTTGATGTCCAGGTCTCAAGCACATAACAAAGTGGCTATATTATTTATTGTGTAGGGTGACTCTGATAGTATAATCAACATTTGGGTTGTAATCATATGAATACTTCTCAACTGTCCAGATTTTCACAGAATGCCAAGATTTTTGCCTCATATTTTTGGTCAAATTTTCATAAAATTGTGTTTTCCTGGTAAATCACTGGCAAGTCATTGAGGACCGGAGTAAGAAAATAATGACAGACACTTGAGTTTCAGACTTTATGCCCTTCAGAAAATTCAATCTAATGCAAAACCTGTTATTCTTTCAGTTTTCTAGGAGTGATATTTAAAAATTGTACCATATTTTTGGCTTTTGACCCCCATTATTTATGGCTACATTGAGATTTTTTTGCTCTAAGAGGTTGAGAGGTACATCATATGCCATTATGTCTTGCTCCAAAATCGTACTCATTTGTTGTTTATGTTATATGTTGACTGGGACAGACTAACTAAATGTATCCCATTTTCTGCAGAAAACTGAAAAGGGTTTAAAAATATTTAATAATAAATACTAAAAACAAAAGA
This sequence comes from Protopterus annectens, assembly GCF_019279795.1. Classification (NCBI taxonomy): domain Eukaryota; kingdom Metazoa; phylum Chordata; order Ceratodontiformes; family Protopteridae; genus Protopterus; species Protopterus annectens. The sequence continues at coordinate 1,035,617,535 of NC_056730.1, forward strand.
CAATACTACTACACCACAGTGCCATTCATGAGTTCAGAGATCACATAGAAACTTAAAATAATTCAGTAGCACAGTTCTGACATAACAGAAAAACACTTAGTCTAATATTTTCTAATTCCTAGTTATTGCTAAAAGAAAACATACTTCTAAAGTAACTTACTTACATAGAGCATAAGGCAGTGCTAAGTTGGATAGTCCAAGATCAAAATGCTTACAGTCTCTGTCTGTGCAGTAGTTTTTAAAATCACTGACAAACATTTCTGCTGGGCTCTCCCCAGATTACATCATTTTTGACACTTAGGTTTCCCAGTATACACATTACATCATTTTGACACTTAGCTTGGGGTTCCCAGGCCAATAGGCAACATTATTTAACAAGCTAACACCTGCTCAGGAAGCTACAACAAAAAAATAAATTTTGCATGTACACTCTAGTAATTATTCCTTAAGTTAAAACAATAGAAAGAATGTGTTAGTCCAGACATAATGACTCCGAGCTCTGGAGATCAAAAGAACGTACAAGACATAATTTTAATTTCAAAGAACAGATGTGAAATGCTTGACTTAGTTTTCCTTACAGCAGATGGCAATGTTGCTACAATCTTGAAGTTCAATATTTTACAGTATTTTCTTTCATTGAAGAAAAAAGCCAGTATTTTACATTTGTATTTACAAATGCCAGAATTATGTATCAAATTATATTTGGCTAGGCTGGCAGCCTTCACCCTTCTCTACCAGTCTTCACAGATCTAATGAGAAATAAATGGTAAATTTAAATAAATTATATGATACATAATTATATATATAGATAGATAGAGATATATAGAGATATCTAAACACACACACACACACACACACACACACATATATATATATATATATATATATATATATATACACACACACACACACACACACACACACACACACACACACACACACACACACACACACACACCACACACACAGTTTCAAGTGTAAGCCTGATAGGCTGCCAAAGAAGACACAGTAGCAACCCAAAATACAAAAATAAAAATAAATATAAGCTCTGCGTGTTCACCACATTGAGGTATTAAGATCACAATTTAATAATCCCAATATAACAAATGTGCAAACTATATATAAAAACATGAATACAGAAAATAGAAGATGGGCACTTTCGGGTAATCAGCCCTTCATCAGATCTAATCACGTCTACCATTACTTCCTATTTATACAAACATTGAACCAATCATTTATAAGTGAAATACATGCCTAAATTCCAAAATTAAAATATCAAAATATTCAATATAATCATTAACACAAAGCAACCAATCATCAACTGCTGTTTCATGCCCCAACCAATCATAAATGAATAAATCATCTAAAACAGTGGTACGGAAGAAGCTAATCAATAGCTACCAATAAAAATCATCTAAATGCCATTGGTCCAACTCTCATACAAGGTTCACTCCATTTGCTTAATGAAAATATGAATAAATTACCAGTATTGTTAATTCCCACCAATCACAGCTCCAGCAAAGACTTCCTCAAAATCAACTAATTATTTCTTACACAAAAAAAATGTCAACATTAATCTACTGTTTAAAGCAGCCATGCATCGCTTACTAAACAAAAAAGAATAAGCAGCTAAAACTGTTAATATATGTCCACTCCATAATTGCCATCTAATGCCCATCACTACCTTCAGCATTTATAACAAAATCAAAATGCAAAGACCATTCAATGCCTAAATAACATTTAGGAGTATCACAAAGTGAATGTAACACTTTCTGCAAAATAACTCATGAATGAGGAATAGCTTCACAAAAAAAAACTCGCTTTCACAATAACGCTCATAGGTGATTACAGAGTGAGTCATACCCAATCAAAACTAACATAAGGAATAGCCTGTCAAAGGCTATAGTTTCATTAATGAGCCAATCAGAAGATGTGCTAATAAACTAACAACAGTGAATGATACACAGTATAAATCTATAAACCTTAACAGGTTAAATAACTACACAGTAAAGTAGTAAAAAATATTGGCACAGATTGGAACATAATGCACTTATAATACAAATTGCCATAACCACATTCAATTCACACAGGCAAAGCACATCTGTACATTGGCACTCATTGGTAGATGAAAAAATCTGACCCAATCAGGATCTGAACAATAGATAGCCTACCAACGGCTATATTCTCAACAATGAACCAATCAGAAAACATTGAATAACAAAGTTCTGCGACAATCAATCAACAAATAATGCTACTAAGATAATACACTTCTAATGAAAATGGTTAGGATAACAAGACATACTATAATGAAAAATATGCCTTCACTCGAACACTTGCTAATATGCAAATCAGAACCAATCAAAAAACAAGTAAGAAAAAACCTATAAGGACATATAATTCCAAACGTAGACCAATCAGAAAGAGCTAGAATTATGACAACCATAGAGAGCTCTTAAGATAAGTCAGTCAACAACTATTCTAAAATATATACATATAACTTAAACAGTCTCTGTCCCTTGAGTGCTGACTTAAACACCATATTAGCAAAAGGAGAGGATTGTTTACAAGTCTGCATATATGACATGCCTTCATTTTGACACTCGCTATTAGGCCAATCCAGAACCAATCAAAAAGCAAGAGAAAATAGCCTATAACAACCTGTAGTTCCAAAAATAGACCTATCAGAAAGGACAGAATTATAATGACCATAAGAGAGTGCTAAAAGAATCAATCAACTGTTAAAATATATCTCCGTCCCTTGATTACAAACTTAGATGGATTACTAATAGTACAAGCAATTAATCACAAACTTACACATCAACAACATACTACCATATTAGCACTCATTCACTAATGATTATGAAACATATGGAATCCAGTCATGAACGAAATAGCAATAATAAAAGCAGAATAATAAATAGCCTATCAAAGGCAATAATTATAAGGAAACCAGTCAGAGGACCATGAATGGGGGAAATAAAATAAGAGGAATACATATCCACCATTGGCAATTTCTAGATAGATTCAGGTTACTTAAACAATTCCTGTTGCTTTAGAGCTGGCTTGATTGATATATTAGCATTGAGACCAGCTGCTCTTTAAGTCTGCATATCAGCTATTAGTTCCATTTCGACTTGTTCCGTTCTCAAAGTAATGACACCCCCACACAACCTCTCCTTAAGCAGTCATATGACTATGAATGTAATTCCATGCCAAGAATTTATTACAGCATGTTTACATAGCGGGCTTCTCTCATCCTGGAGTCATATATCACTTATATGTTTAGAGATACACTCCTTCAGTAGTGATCATCAGAACATTTATATTATGTTCCAACGTATTCATATACTTTAAAAGAGTGTACAAAAATTCTTGGTATGCTGTAATACAGTAGGTGCTTTTACTAAGACATGTTTGAGTTGTTAATCTATCGGTTGTTTTTTCCCACATAATAACAATTACAGAGGTTGCAAATTGCAACATGAATAACATGCCTAGTACAGCAGTCTGTATAAGCATTGGTGAAATATTTCTTCTTCCAAAATGCATGTACAAATGCCTTCAAATTAGAAATATATCTATATGTTGTACACATTCTGCAAGGGAATTTCCCTATTCTATCATGTCTCATATTGAGTTTATTCTTAGAACAGAGATGTTGCTGCAAGCTTCGGTTCTTCTTAAAGCTACAGGAAGGTTTATCACCAACAACATTTCTTATCTTGGTGCCCACTGTTAATATTTTCCAACTGGACCTGATAATGTCACAGATATAATAACTTTCATTTGCATAAGTAAGAATAACCCTATTAGTCTGCTGCGATTGTTGATTCTGTACATACTGCTCATCTTGTGACCCACTTGAAAAAATCGGTTTACCTGCTGTCCTCAAATGTTGGACAATACAAGTGCCTTCTTTAATCTCTTGTTGCTTATGCCCTCTTGACCTAAATCTTCCTTGAATATTATTTACTGCTGCCACATATTTATCTTTCTGTGTGTGTAACCTTGATGCTTGTAGAAACTGGATTTTAACCACATTTGGAAAAACATAAAAGGGGTGCATACTGCTCCGATGTAAAAGATTGTTCTTAGAGCATTTCTTTTGATAGAGGCTAATAGTTATCCTATTGCCCTGATCTATGGACAATCTCACATCTAAAAAAATCTTTATCTATCTTGCTATCTGAGTGACACACAGTAAACTTCAGAAAATATGTAATACTCTCAAGATGACAAACAAATTCATCCAATTGCTGTGTAGTCGCACTCCATAGCAAGTAAATGTCACCAACAAATCAATTGTAAAATTTAAGGTGTGAGGAAAACTGATGGTTGCACAGGACAGCAGTAGCCTCCCACTCTGCTAATACCATATTTGCATAGGTATTAACACAGGGGGTACCCATGGCCATCCCCCACTTTTGCTAATATATGTCATTCTCAAAAGTGAACAGCTTTTCTAACACTGATTCCAACAGAATGCTTACAAGGTTTATTTTGTCAACCACAAAGTCACTATGATTCCTTAGAAAGTTCTTTACAGTAGTGATCCAATATTTATTGGGAATACCCATGAACAGACGTTTAACATCCATAGTGACCACCTGAAGGTTCATACCATGTTCCAAGTTACAGATATTGTATAAGTAACAAAGTTTGGAATATTCATTAGTTTATTTTTAGGTATAAACGATGTATTATAAGCATTCAGCTAGCCCCACCTTGAAATGTGAAGTATGTAAAATAATTAAGGTAATAATTATATAATTTATGATGTCAATGTTGGTAGACCAATGAACAAGGATTGCTTGTTACAAAAGAATGGTAATTTTAATGGTAACTGGATTCTGAAGAAGTCTCCGCATGGAGATGAAAGCGCTAAATCCATTACCTCTTTTATAACGGTTGTCTATTTTGTCTATGAGTGAATAAACAGTTAGTGTTTTTTATACATTTGATGGTCGTTTTTGGAGTCATTAGATACTCGCTATTTTGGTAATTGGACAGCCTTCATTGTGTCGGAGCAGCACTGAATTTTTGGTCTTACTTGCATCTTAAAATCCCAGACAAGCTTACATGATGGTCATTAAAGCATTGCTACTTAAACACAGAGCAACAGGCAGTGTAACACATACATTTTCTGAATAATAATAAGCATAAATCAACAGTATAAAAATATGACAAAAAACCAGAACATTCTGCAAAATCAAGGACAGATGAAAACCCACTATAGTACTTGTGTCTAACTTGGATGGGGCGATACTCTGCAAACTTACACTGCATAACTGCTCCTTGCCTTGCTTGGACACATCCAGAGTCACTACATGGGAGAGTGGGTTGCAACAAGCATGTCACAATTTGAAATGTCTCTGGCTGACAGTGATGGTCCTGACACATTTCTCATACCTCTCAACCTCAGAGCAAGAAATCTGAACACAGCCATAAATAGAAGTAGGACAAAGGCCCAAAACTAAGGACAATTTTTAAATATTGCTCTTATAAACTTAGAAAGATAATAGAATAGTAGGTCTTGCATTAGTATGAGTTCTCTGAATGGTATGAAATCTAAAACTCAAGTGTCTGTCATAATTTTCTAACTTCAATCATTAATAATTTGCCACTAATTTGCTAGAAAACCACAATTTTATGAAAAATGGACCAAAAAGTGATGCAAAAATATGAAATAGCCACATAATACTGCTGGAAACCTGTCAAAGAAGGGACACTTTTTAATATTAGTACTGTTAAGTTGAGCAGCTGATAAAAATAAGAGTCTACATGCATTTCTGAAATAAAAGTAATCTATAACTTTGATCATTACAATTATTTCTTAATTGTAAACTCTCCACATTTTCTTCCAAAATTGCCATTTTGCGGAGGGATTATTAGGGGGAGAGCAACAATTTGAGCTAAAGTCCAGGACATTTGAGAGGTTTGGATATACCTAATTCTATAAAGTCATGTATTTGTGCATACCTCTTAACCTCGTAATGCAGGAAATCTGGATAAGACCAATTATATTGGGGAAACGTACAGGCAGTACTAAAAATTGCTGTTGTATAAACTTAGATAGTTTAAAGAATAGCATGTCTTGCTTTAGCATGCATTTTTCTGAAGGATATGAAGTCTGAAACTCAATATCTGTCATTATTTAATGACTTCATTCCTAAATGACTTGCCAGAGAACCACAAATTTTATGAAGAACAAACCAAAAATAAGAAGCAAAAAGCTATTCATTCTGTGAAAATCTGGACACTTAAGAGTTATAGTTCAGCTGGGGCTGTCTTTGAATTTGCTGCTGTTACCCCCTCATAAAATCATGGTCGAATGGGGCTTCCCCCCTGCAGCCATTCCATTGTCCCATTATTTGGCTGTTTCACCCCATTTACCACAAACACTGTAATGTGCATACTGCTTTACTTCTGCAATGATTTGGATTTCATTTAAAAGTTTTATTTTACATTTTACAGCACAAACACTAATAGACACCTACTAAACAAAGAAATGCAGTCTCACAATGAAAACAGACTTAGTATTAAACTTCTCTGCCCTTGAAACTCACATTAATTGAAAAAGCATTGAAACCCACATTCAAAGAAAATACAGCTGGTCAGTGGCAGATAAAGATTAACTTTGGGCTGTTTTCAAATCATAGGCTCCTTGCACATGAAACATGCATGTGTTCTTTGATACACCTTCCAGATTGCATTAAATTATATTCCTCGTATAATACAGTACAGTTGTTAGACGGCATTTTAAATTTACTGTTTTGAAAATTTTTCCAGTAAACAATGAAACAAAATGCTTGCACCAGTAATGACAAAGCTACCAAATTCAGAACATTTCCATCATAAAAGTCTACTCAAAATTCCACAGTCCACCAGTATCAGAAAATTTGCACAATCTCTGCAAAAGCTAAAGTCAGTTAAATTATTCCACATTAAAGAGAACTCTAAGGTTGCTGCTAGCAGGCAACTTTATATTTCATTATTTCATCTACAAATAAAGTGCCTGTTAAATGATAAGCTAATAATATTGCAATAGGGAATTGATGGCAAACTGATAACAGGTTCATAGTTAGTAGGTTTCTCCGCCAAAGAGGACATTCTCAGGACAGCAGCATCCATCCCCTTTAAAAGTACAGCACAGTAGAGTATCAGCAATGCATCTACAAACTGTGGGATTAAAACCCACAGCCTTCTGCAATGAAAGCAAGTACACTACCTGTTGTGCTATTAATGCAAGCTAGCTCAGCATAAGCAGCACTAAACTTCTGTTCCCCTGAAGCTCTTAGCTCCTTTTAAAATCCAATCAACAAAGGGAGCCAAAAGATCGATGCACCAAAGTACAAATGGTTGTGCTAATCCAAACTGATAATTTATTTAAGCCACAAGAAACAGTTTGTGAGAAAGCTAAATTTATGTTTTCTATTAGGGGACCAGTTGTCCTCAAAGAAGGTTTTCCCTATACCTAGTACCTTTAATCCTCCTTTGCTTCCCTCTTTGAGCCTTTTTGATCAATTATGTGATCTGGACATTCGATCCTCTCTTAAGTCTAAACGAATAGTTAATTTCAACATTACCAAAGAAGAAACATCATTATTGGAGTAGTTATGCAACTCTGAGGTTAGGGTGATGCAACCAGACAAAGGGGGAGGTCTAGTGGTTATGGAGGTAGAGGATTATACTAATAGAATTTAAGCCATTCTAGCCTCCGCAACGTACAATGAGATATCGAGAAATGAGTTGAACATCAATATGACTCATGTACATTCTTATTATGATGATTTGTTCATTACAGGAGTCATAGATTTGGATGTATTTAATTTTATTAATACATCCAGTCCTAAGATACTGGCCCTTTTTGGCAATTCTAAGATCCACAAGAACATCCAGGATCCTCCTATGCACCAATTGGTGAATGCAAGAGGTAGTATGACGTATGCTGGGGCCAAGGTTGCGGATACTATTCTGAAGAAGTATGTAGCTAGTGAGGTGCAGATTTCCAAGGACTCCTGGTCATTTTTGGCCAGGGTCAGTCAAATATCATTCAGTGCTGAGGACAATTTCTTAACTATTGATGTTATAGATTTGTACTCATCTATTCTCCATTCTGTGGCTTTAGAATGGATTCAGGAGATTTTGACTATCAAGCAAGCACCAGCTAAAGATATAATGATGGTGAGAGAATGTTTGGATATAGTCCTCACATGTAACTTCTTTTCTTTCAATAACCGATGGTTTCAGCAATGCATAGGAGTGCCCATGGGTTCCCCATGCAGGGTGAGCGTGGTGAATTTTGTGATGGCTTTTTGGGAGAAGGAGTTTGTTTTCTCAAAGCCCATCTTCAAAGAGAAAGTCCAAATGTACACCCGTTTTTTGGACGATATATTTATCATCCTCAGGAGTGATAAAGAGGTGGTTGAATCAAGTCTGAAAAGCTTTAATACATCAACTGAATTTCTAAAGTTTACTTTTAATTTTTCAATGGAGAAAATAGCTTATTTGGACGTTGATTTTGGCTAAGGATATATCCCAGGGATGTTATGTTGCCAAAATTCATCGGAAATCCACCTTTTCAAATACATATTTACATTTTGATAGCAATCATCCCATCCACCAGAAGAGATCGATAGTCAAAGGCCAACTGGTCAGAGCGGCCAGGATGGTTTCAAGGGATCGTGACTTTTTGGAAGAATGTGCCTTCATTGGTGCACTTTTTTTGAACAGGGGTTACCCTAGACCTTTGATCATAGATTTGTGTAAGGAGGTACGTTCCAAGAGGGAGAATGGAGCATATCTACCCATTTTATGGAATTCTAGTGCTGAACCATTTTTAGCATTAGATAATGCCCATACTGGAGATTCCTTTGTTTGTAGTTTTATCACTACTTATAGTGTGGATGCGAGAGATATTTTTTCCATTATCAAGAACTGGTGTTTGCTTACAACAGACAATCAAGCACCGAAATCTTTAGGGATGATCCCAAAAGTGATTTTTAGGAGGGGGGTAACCTAAAAAACATACTTGAAATGAAAACTAGGATGTCTTATGCCAGATCGGGTATGTTCAAATGTAGTATGTGTAGATATTGCCGATTTATTAAAGCAGGTACCTCCTTTATGATTAGAGACATCAAATATAAAATAAAGGGGAGGTTCAATTGTTCTAGTACTCATGTAGTCTACCTGGCTCAGTGTTCTTCATGTCTGGTGTATTATATAGGTAAAACGGATCGAAAACTTTGTGAGCTCCTATATGAACATATATATGCTATCAGGAAGGAGAACATGGTCAATGCCCTAGCAAAACATATTAAGGAGTGTCCTGACCACAAATTTAGTTTCACTGTGATAGACCAGGTTGTACCAAACAACAGAGGAGGTCCCGATTCATTAATTTTGAAACCCAAGGAACTGTTATGGCAGTTAAAATTAGAAGCATATCATTACCCAGGTTTGAATAATATGCTGTCAATCAATTGTGTTTTGAAACTGAAAAATTTGGAGAGGTAGAAAGTTATCATGTTTTTTATTTCATGTTTTGTATTTTTTTATTTTTTCATTTATTTAATTTATGTATAATCAACGTTTCTATTAATTTTCAACAGTATACTATTTTATATCAATAGAATATAGTTATAGCACTGTGTAATTTGTATTTAGATAAGTTGATAGTTTTTTACGGTAACTACAGATTGTATTTATTAGTGCGGGATATTAGTTATCTATTTAAATTCTGTGAACATGTAGTTTAACCAGTAGGAATCTTTGTGATGACCGTACAGGTTCCCTATCTTATCAGATAGCGATTGTTTTTAATGATTTGCCTTTCATGTGTTTGGCAGCTTAATGATTTGGGTGGGTTAATGTTAGCATGGAATTGTATTTGAAATTCATTGAAACGTAAATTTTACTTTTAACTGAAGGAGGCAGTGTTACCATCATATGGCTATTTTGTAACATTTAAATTAGTTATGTCAATGGTGACGTTTTTCAACATTTTTTATCATTCTGAAGAAGTTGTTGGAGACTTGCCGATGAAAAGCTGTGTACAAATATTTCTTGTGGCTTAAATAAATTGTCAGTTTGGATTAGCACAACCGTTTGTACTTTGGTGCATCAATCTTTTGGCTCCCTTTGTTGATCGTATTTTGTTTTCAGTTTTTCAAAAAGTTTGAGAGTTTCTTTTAAAATCCACTTGATACTCAACTGTATCTCTCAACATTGCAGCACATGAGCACATGAAATCTGGAAAAATCCAGAATTTATTGGGGGGGGGGGGCAAAAGCCAGGGACACATTTTAAACATTGCTTGTATAACCTTGGAAAGTTGATAGAATAGAATGCTGTGTTATCACCATGCATTTCATTGCCAAGTCTTGAACCCAGAACCATGTGCACTACAGTCAGAGCAACATAGCATTATGCCAAATTAACTGGTTTTTGAAAGACAGGAAGACTGAAACTTAAATAGTATCATTTTGTTGTTCTCACTGTAGCTCTCATCCTCTTACCACAAAAACCTACACAAAGCCAATAATGGGGGAATACAGTGCCCAAACATATTCAGTGAATTCAGTTCTCACAATAGCTCTCAACTTCTTAGCACAAAAAAACCTGCAGAAAGCTAGTAATGGGGGAATACAGTCCCAAAACATATTCAGTGAATTTAGTTCTCATCACAGCTCTCAACCTCTTAGCGCAAAAAACACGCACAAAGCCAATAATGGGGGAATACAGCCCCAAAAATAGGAACAAATTTCAAATATTGACCTTATAAACTGAGAAAATTGCTAGAATAAAATGTTTTGTGTTACCAAGTACTATCTGAAGAATACAAAGTCTGAAATTCAAGTGCCTGAAAATCCAGAAAATCAGATGAGGCAAAAATCTGAATGTTTTTCAGAAGTGGTGGTGGGTAGGGAATTCAGGTTCTTGCTACCTGTATCCAAGGTTGAGGGTTTGAACCTGGGTTTTTCTCTAGCCACCCGTTATAGTACAGACACACACATGCACCAGTTCCTGCAGTAAAATCTATTGCAAGTTCGTCCTTTCTGCAAGTCCTTCCTTCCATTCCTGCAAGCCCATGACGAGAGCAAGTCCTTCCTTCCCTCAAGAGTAGACTGGGTAGCATCCAGCCTGCAGACAGTGCAGTCTGATCACCTTCCAGTCTATGTAGTTGTACCTGCAGCTGAATGTTGTCTTCCTAATCTGGACTGCTGGTGAGACAGTCCAGATTCTGTGCGCACACCCCAGACTGGTTCACCAACAGTCCAGATATCGGGAAATGCTGCGAGTGCGCATGTGTGACTTTCTGGTACTCGCAATTGATTTTACTTTTATTTCTATTTTTTTTATTTACTTTTCTTTTCTGTTATACAGCTGGGGAGACTACAGTCCTGCAACCCAATAGCATGAGCCGCCCCTGCATATATATATATATATATATATATATATATATATATATATATATATGTATATATATATATATATAGATATATATATATATATATATATATATATATATACACATACACACACAAACATATATATATATATATATATATATATATATATATATATATATATATATACATAAATATATATATATATATATATATATATATATATATATATAAATTATATATGTATAGATATACATATGTACACACACACACACACACACACACACACACACACACACACACACACACACACACACACACACACACACACACACATACACACACATATATATATGTATATATATATATATATATATATATATATATATATATATATATATATATATGTAAGACATTCCTGCAGTCTTAGAGGTAGTGGATGATATATCATTGCATTCTTCCTTATAACCAGACTCTCTTCTCTCTGCCCCTCAAAAAATACAGATTTTACTGAGTTGTGGGTTCCCATAGGCTGCTTTTTAAAAATCCTGTAATAGATCCTGAAGTGCTGACTCAGGGTTCTAAGGGAGCTAAAGCTTGCACATCTAAAAAATCCACTGTCAGCAAAGTAAGTACAGTCTTGAAAGAACGTCTACATGTCTGCTACCCTGATTATAAGGGCCTTAAATTGTGAGTTTCATAAAGTTAAATATCAGGAGACCCTCTTAGACCCCATGAAGCAAAAATTGCTTGGGACTGACAATAAGGCCTTCTGTAAGAAACTACTAGACTTATGCTACTCTTGCTGTCAAGTAGCTAAGCACTGCTAGCATTGTGGCTGTGATGCACTGAAAATATGTAGCAGGTCAGCAGCTACAGGACCCATTATTAGAATACATGCCTGGCTGAGGGTGCAGTCCCTTTCTGAATATGGTAATTTCATTCATTTGGATTCTTCTTTGGCCAAAGATTACATTTTTAGTCCAAAAGTTGAAGCAGTACATAAAAAGATGGAGGATAATGCCAAGAACATGCAAACTGTTAAGGAAATTCTTCAGGTTCAACCACCCCACTTTAGCCATAACTATCCTACCAAGAACTGGTCATTTTCATCCTCCCCGTCCAAACCAAGACAAAGGAGACTTAGAAAGGACAAGAATGAAAGGCAGCACCAGCGATGAAAATAGTGTCAAGCTGATTCCAATAGGCCTGTGATATCTTGTCAGCAGGCTCCCATCAGGGAGCCATCATGACTCAACCATGAGCCCCCCCCCCCCCGCCCCAAGTCTGACCTCAGTCTCCCTGTCATTACAACCTATCAGTGGGTACTAAAATCATAAAAAATAGGCTATAAACTTCAGTTCATACAACCTGTAACTCACTCAGGCTTCCCAGATATTATACCAAATCAAAAGACAGAAGCCGTAAATCATATTCAGCTCCTGTGCACCCAAGGTTCTGGGGAACCAGTACAAAGCAAATCAGAAAGAAAGGGATTTTACTCAAGGCTCTTTCTCATCCCAAGAAAAGAATGTATCTGAAAACCTTTCCTGAACCTGGCAAAGCTCAACAGTTTATTGCAGGTTCCAAAATTTAAAAATGCTAAACCCTTCAAAAATTGCCACCCATGATTTCCCCCAGCATAACCCTAGATCTAAAAGACACACACCTCCACATTCCTATAAACAAAACTCTCATGAGGTTTTTACAGCTCAGAGCAGGTGTGAAGCATTATCAATTTTGTGCTCTGTCCTTTGGCTTGTCTACTGCACCCAGAGTATTCACAAAATGCCCAGCCCCAGTGATACCCTTCTGCAGGTCAAATGGCATTCAGCTTTATCCTTGCTTTGACAATTGCCTCATTCAAGCAACAAGTCTAGAAAAAGTAAAACTGGATTTGCTTTACACCCAAGAAATCCTGGCTCTCCTGAGGTTCATGATCACTATCCAAATGTCTCAGACCATCCCCACATGAAGGATTTTGTTTCTGGGGGAATTGCTGGACTCCTTCCTTCAGAAAGCTTTCCTTCCTCCAGCAAAGGTTATCTTTCTAACCCAATACTTCCAAAAATTATTTCACAGGAGCCAGGAACAAGCTCAATGCAGGAGAGTTCCTCAGAGCCTTGGGCTATGTGGTCTGTTGGATCCTCATAATCTAAAGTGCAAGACTCCACATGAGGAAACTACAAAGGTACCTCAGAAAAGAAGAACTGCCAATCTATCATCTTCAGGGTGAAGCTTCTCCCATGTCTCAGGAAAGACTTTGCCTGGTGAACCCAAGTCTGCTCTCTCAGTCTGGGCCTCCCCTTCAGGATAATTCCTCAGAAGCAATCTTGACTACAGATGCCTTGGACATAGCCTAAAGGGCTCATTACAGCAACTTACAGACAAAGAGCAGATGGGACTCCCAGTACAAAAACAAATGCACAAACTAGAAATAATTGTTAACAGTCCAAAAAAGGCCCAATTGCTTTCAAAGACCATTGAAAATCAGGCATACGCCTAGAGACAGACAGTAACACAGTATGTGATAAATAAGCAATCAGGGGGCTCATGGTGCAGTACTTACCAGGAGAAAGAAATCAACTTGCAGATCACCTAAGTAGGAGCCTGTCAGACCCTCATGAGTGGTAACTGCAATGGGAATTTTTATCTCAGTGTAGCCAGAGAAGAGGGTATGCCAAAGAGAAATATTTTTGCACAAAAGAAAACTCTTACTTGGAAAAGTTTTTCCTCAAGGACCAAAACCAAGTCAGCCTGGAGGATGGATCCTTCTCCTTCCCTTGTACAGGACTATTCCTCTGTACCTTCCCTCCTATATCCTTACTCTCTAGGGTACTGTTTAAGATAAGGAAGGAAGGGCCAAGGGTCATTCCAATAGCCCCAGCCTGAACAAGACAGTACTACTATCCCCTAATGCTCAGTCTCAGCAAGAAGGAAGAGTGATTGTTGCCACAACAAGTGGAACTATTGACACAGAACAAGGGCACCATCATATAGACCAACCTGAACATGGTTAAAGTGAAAGCATGGATGATATTTTGATCCCCTGGAGGGAGACCTCCCTAGACAAACAGGTTCTGGATATTCTAAAACAAGCCAGGAGACCAAGTACAAGAAAATCTTACTCTGCCAAATGGAAGTGATTTACTGCATGATGCAGGCAAAATGGACAGAACCCTCTTCAAGCTCAGGCTCCTCTGTTCCTGTCATACTTTTCAGAATATTTTGTCAAAGGGCTTTCTTATTTCCCTATCAAAATTCACACTTCCACCATCTCAGCTTATCTGCTCTCTCAACACTCTCCCTCTTCCCACCCTCTCATGAAACAGTTCCTGATAGGAGTTATTCACATTAGATCTCAGAGAAAAACTCCAGTTCCTCCATAAGATCTCAGTTCCATTCTCAAGAAGCTCACCCTCCCCACCTTTGAGCCAGCTGCCTCCATAGACATCATGTTCTTGACCTGAAAATGGCCTTTTTGCTAGCCATTACTTCAGCTAGAAGAGTTTCAGAACTTGAGGCCCTCATACGTTTGGAACAATTCATCACGTTCCACCCTAACAGAGTCTCTCTTAGGAGCAATCCATACCTTTATGCCTAAAATGGTTACAGAGATCTACTTGAACCAGTCCATCTACCTATCTACCTTCTTTCCTAATCCTCAGAATAAGGGGGAAAGAGTCTTCTATTCCTTGGATGTGCAAAGACAGCTGTGTTACTACTTGGACAGAAAAATATGTAAGAAAGACTGAACAGCCTTTTGTGGCCTTTGTCTGTAACTCTGAGGGGAGACCAGTTCCTAAACAAATAATCAAATGGATTTCTCACAGTATTTTGTTTTGCTTCAGCCACTATGGAAAAAAGCCTCCAGACTCTGTGAAGTCACATCCCACAAGGGCTACTGCTGTGTTTACTGCCTTTTTTAAAGAGTTGGCCACTAAGGACATTTTAGAAGGAGTCACCTGATCCTCTCTGCATACCTTCACCAAAGAACTAATACCTTCCAACCTTCTCAAAGTCCAGAGCTGGGTTTGCCAATGCAGTCTCACAGGGCATCCTATCCTCTCCATAAAACTCTCCATTCACAGTCTTATCAACTTTGTGAGTCATCCCATCAGTTAGAACTGCAACAGTGAAACATGAAGGCTCTAGTACAGTTGTGTACACTTACCATAAATGCAAACGCAGGTGTCTGAGTGCATTCACTGTTGCAATATTCTTTCCCTCCCTCCTCCGCTTTTGACCCAAATGTTGGGGTGGATATTTTTCTAGATCCAGGTTTTTTTTCCCATTCTCTGTTCATATTAGACACTAGCCTACACTCTGAAGTTTCCTGGGCTAAAGCCCTTAATCTTAGGGGCCAGCTAGTGTTTCCGTACTGTTGGGGACAAGAAACTATCAAGGTTGTGGTGCAGGCTTACTCCCTTTATACCCAGACATCTTGATGTTGGCCATGGTGTCTGCTGGCTCCAGGAGGAGGAGGAAATTCTCTTGTAGCTGGGCAGGCCAAGGGCTTTCATATCAGGAAATTGCATAAGCTAGGACTGCAGCAATGAATACACTTGGTTCATAGGTTCATAGGCTGGTACTAGGCTATCAGCCCTAGGGCCTATACAAGCCTAGCCATAACAATTCCCTAGCTATTTCTTCCCACATTATTTACTTTCCTGGACCCCTGTCTAGCAGGGTGACTGACGTGATCCCTGGGGTGAATTTCCTTTCCCCCATCCAATCATCAAGGTTCCTCTTGAAGAGGTCCAAAGAGGCACTCTGCTTGACATGTATGGGCAATCTATTTCAGAGTCTGGGGAGTCTCTGGGTCAGGAACCTATCCCTCCAGCATGTTTTGTTTATTGTGATGACAAGGTTTAGATCCCTGGAGCGTGTAGCTCTGAGGGATTGGGATTTCTTTAAGTGTAGCATGTCCAACAGCTCTGGGTTTGACATGGCCTTGTATGTTAAGCAGAGATCGCCTCTGAGTAGACGATATGCGACAGAGTATAGCTGGAGTTTTTTAAGGCGGTCAGCCTAGGGCATCTGCTTTAGGCCTGTGATTCTTTTAGTGAGGTATTTCTGAGGCCTTTGCAGTTGTTGCAGATGTCTTGAGAGGTACATACCAAATGGGGCATTGTATTCTATAATGGGTATAATGAGGGATGAGTATAGTGGGACAATGACCTCCTTTTTTCTGGATGAAAAGCCCTTCATGATGAGGTGTGCCACATAGAAGGATTTCCTGACTGTTGTGGCGATGTGGTTATCGAAGGTGAGACCACTGTCCACCTGTGTCCCTAAGTCTCTTATCACACTTTCTGTGTTTAGTGTACTGCCACCTATATGGTAATTCATGGATACATGTTTTTCCCAAAGGGGATAACAATACATTTCTTGGCATTGAGCTTGAGCCCATGGCTCTGGCACCAAGCATCTGTTTCTGTAAGGCCCTTTTGTAGAGTATCCACATCATTTGGGATTCAATAATGGCTCCCAGTTTGCAGTCATCTGCAAACTTTGTTAGCCAGAGTCCCTTAGTGTTGACCTGTACTTCAGAGAAGTAGATGCCAAACAAGAGCGGCCCCAGGACTGAACCCTGAGGTACTCCACTTGTCACTTGTCTGGAGCTGGATTTGGAGTCGGCTACTTTTACAGTGTGGGTTCTATCAGTAAGCCATTTAGCAACCCATTGGGTGACATAGGGATTAATGCCCAACTTAGTAAGTTTATCTATGATTCCAGAGTGGGGGATGGTGTCAAAGGCCTTGGCAAGGTCTAGATAGGCTGTGTGGACCACCTTACCCTTGTCCATGGCTCTGGAGACTGATTCAAAGAAGTCAATCAGGTTCAGGAGACAAGATCGGCCCTTCACAAACCCAAACTGGGTGGGGTCCAGTGTTTGAAGGTTGCCAATGTCTTTGTTTATAAGTTCTATGATAATACGCTCCATGGCCTTGCAGATAAGGCTTGTCAGACTGATGAGACAGTAGTTTCCGGGATCCAAGGTGGATCCCCCCTTGTGGATTGGGATAACTGTAGCTCTGCGCCACTCAGTGGGCACGAAACCTGAGGTGAGGCTATGATTAAACATGACACTTAGGTGAGGTGCCAGTTCATATTGTAGTTCATGTAGTACACAGCCCGGGATGTCATCTGGTCCCATGGATGCTGTATTCTTGGCTTTAGAGAGTGCGTTTTGTACCTGTGTGGCCGTTATTACTGGAATTTGGCAATCTTCTGGTATTGAGATGGGCCATTTAGGGGGTGAGAGGGGGGTGAAGTTGGCACTGAATCGATCTGCCAGGATACTGGCAATATCCTTCGGATCAGTATATTTAATGCCATTCTGTTTTAGCTCAGAGCAGATCTGAGCATTGCCATTTAGATTCTTGACATAGTTATAGAATGCTTTGTGGTTGTCTTTGGAATCGTTGGCAATTTTATTTTCATAACTAGCTTTGGAGAATTTTATGAGGCATCTCAGTTTCTTACTGAGGCTAGTAAGGGAGTTTTTTGCATCCTGGGATTTTCCTCTTTTCTGCAAAAGTTTCTTCCTTTTGTTGTAAAGTTTGTTTATGGCAGGGGACCACCAGATTGGCTTCCTTTTTGGATGAGAGCATTTTGGTTCTATTTGGGATGGCACGATTCATGCATGAGTGGATGTGCTCATACAGTGCCTTAGTGTAGGATTCAGCAGTTGAACTTTCAGTTCCCGTCTGCATGGGTGTCATGAAGTTTGTCACTTCTGACTTGAGTAGCATGAAGTTGGCTTTGGAGAAGTTTTTTATGGTGGTTTCTTTACTGGGGGTGGGGTGGGATGTGGATGTTAAGGGTGATTAGCTTATGGTCAGACCTGACTAATGAGGGGGTGACCATAGGTATGGAGCATTGATTTCCCATGTTGGTAATGACCAGGTCTAGGATATTGGAGCCCCTGGTGGGACTATGGATTAGTTGATCCAGGGCGTTGGAATTTATGAATTTCAAGAACCGTTGAGCAAAGGTGTTGGGACATGAGTAGTTTTCCCAGTTAATGGCAGGATAGTTAAAATCACCCAGTATTAGGGTGTTTGGTTCTATCTTAATATTTTGAACATCTACATTTATGGTAAGCATTCACAACTGTACTTTTATGTAGGAGGATAAGTCCAATGTATCTTCGTGTACCTCCTGCTTATTATATATATCATCTTCAAGATCATCGAACAGTGAGTACAGTAAAATTAAGACCAGAGTGGGAAGACAGTTACGAAATATTAAGGTAAGCAAAGATGGGAATGAGTATCAGATGTCACAGCCAGTACAATGTGCACATCCAGTTAGTATTATGAATAGTTCAGAGTACAATGTCTGTTCTGCGTAAGGAAATGGAAAAAGACTGGCAGCCATGGCTGATTACTTTTTCTTGCTTAATGTTTTAGGTCATTAACTGCGGTGGTGGTGCTGTGGTAGCGCTGTCACCTCACAGCATGACGCTATCCTGTTTGGTTCTCAGCTAGAGCGTCTTCTGTGTGGAGACATATGTGAGTGGGCGTACCTTTGTTGAAGGTTGTGTGTCAGAGCTGGCAAATCGGGATGTAAAAATCTACTGCCAATCATTAGCGGACAGGAGTTCCGCTGTGGCAACCCCTAACCAGGAAAAAAAGCCGAAAGACACAACAACAACTACAGTGTTTTAGGTCATTCTTGCCAACACAGATCTTTTATAGTAGGCCATTCCATTTTATGTTAGAGGAATTTAAAATATGAAGAGCAAAAAGCAGTGCTTATGACCTGGCTTAACTTTAGTAAGACTTTATGACATTTTGCACATTAAAACAGACTATAGGGTATGACTCAAACAACAGTTTTGAAATTATATATCAGCACCAAGGAAACTGATGTAGGGCAATATAGTTGGTCTTATGCTCTCTTCATTGTGTGCCTGTTACTCTCTTCATTATGTACCTGATATCTTGGTGGGAACAAAAAATATTTGGAAGTTGTTTGCCAATGTCACAAGATATGAGTTAACAGTGGTTAATGAATGACAGTGAGTCCAGCATGTAAAAGGACCTGGAAAGAATGGCACTATAGAGTACAGCAGTCAAATAAGGCTTGCAAGTATGAAGATTATTTTGTCTATTTTTTTAATTATTTGACTAAGTGAGAGGACTGACCACATGGTTAAGGTGATGGACTAGTAAACTGTTGTGCTGTGCATTTTGTGGTTGGAATACCACACTGATTGATGCTCATCTGGCAGTTAGTGGAGAGGATTAAAGATACGAGAATTTAATGAACTGCTTCATATATATATTCCATGTCCTCCATTTGTCTACTGTGTGTCTCAGAGCAAGTAATTTAACCAGATAGTGCTCTGAGGCAATTGGAGAACTAAGGCTGCTCTCCTGAATGATCTCATGGACTGCATGTCTAGTAACTGTTATAGTTACAGTTTAATGCTTCAGTTTTTTTTCATATATTCAGAACTATAGAAATATCTGCCTCTCTGGGAATTTAATTCAAAAGTTTAAGGCTAAGAGCCCTACAGGTATGAGTCTCTCAAACTCCTCATGCAAACTGTATGAGTCTCGCCAAGTTATTTGCATGTACAGTGCTTCTTTGTCAACCCTGAAAAGATTTACTTGATCCTCCTGGGCGTGGCAGTTTAACAAATTAGTAAAATATAAAAGTAAATAAAATAATGGGCCGGATTCATGATGGCTTCCACGGAGTCTACGAGTAGAGTAAGACTTCATGCAGCCATCATGTCCGACGAGTGATCCACAAACAGCCTGTAGGGGTGTGTAAGAGAGCTCCTAACACGTCTCCTACATGGAGAGGGCTGGTGATATGCAAATTACCTCACTTGCAGCCGAAAGGCATGCAAATGAGGTAAATTTGGGATCCAGGAAGCAGAAACCTGTCTGTGTAGGAGATGTGTTAGCTGCAGAAATGTACTCAGTTGACAACTGAGTACCATTCTACAAATAGCACAATGGAGCCTTGTCAGCTCCAAATAAAGGTTGCATATCATTGAGGAAGCATGCCAATGGCCAAATATATGGCCATTGGAAAGTTTACCTGATGCAAAATTAAAATAAAAATATTTTTTTTTCGGCGATTTCCGATGTTGAAGCCTAGCGCAGCGCCGCGCAAATGGGGCGTGCTATAAAAATCATAAAATAAGGCAATAAAAGCCACATACATGGAATTTATGAAAATTGTCAAATTTCAATGTAATGGAATAGCAGGCTGAAGACAACATGGCCACCGAGTAGGGGTTGCTAAGGGGAGAAGCCCAGTCTAAGACATGTAACCAAGCATTAGTAGGCAATCCTATGTAAATGAGTGTTAGGATAGTGAATCGCACTTTTACATAGCAAATAAGCACAGTCAGTGGAGTGTAGGTGTAGGATATGGGGAGGAACAGAGTAGGAGATAGGTGACATCACCAGGGGGGTATGTATGAAAGTAGTGCAGCTCATTGGAGGACAGTGGCATCTGTTAGGTGTCAGTTAGACATCATGGAAAAAGGTGTGTCAACAGGTAGGCCAGGGAAAGCCAAGAAATGGAAGGTGTATACTGTGGATAGCACCAAAGTTTCTTGCTGAGTGGGTATGCGCACATGTACGCGCCTGTAAACTTTAGTAAGACAGAGTGCACGCGTGGAAGCGTGAGTGCATGCGTTTAAGCTGGAGTAAGCATGTATAAGGCTGTTTAAAGACCTGTAAGCGCATTTGCGCTGGTGTGTGTGTGCTTTAACCCGAATAAGCAAGTTTTAGTCCATCTAAGCATGTGTGTGTGCGTGTGAGTTGCTGTGAGCGTGTTTGCACTTGTATGAGCGTCACTCCCCCTGAGGAAACAGAAAGGAAAAATGAAGCACAACAAATAGCAGGAAGCTACCAGGTGATACTAGTAGAGATATCAGGTGAAAACAATCCAAATCAGGCAATAACACAGGCAGAGCACTAGTCTAGCCCAGCCCAGCACTTAAAACTCTGCAAACAACAGTGCAGTTTGTTTCTCACAAGAGACACTGAAACACTGGAGTATGCTACTAGAAGTGAAAACTGAAATCTCTTCACTCAGACAAAAAATGCTAGGGGCTGCCATTGCTGTTATAAGATGACATATGCAACATGCTGAGGGTGGTGACAATGCAAATGCTGCTGGACAACCCACAGTGAGGAGACGGAGAAGAGTGTACAGGCCCAGGGTCACCAACCAGGGATTACATGAGCTGGAGATAGTGGAGCGCTATAGAGTGGGCAGAGACCTCCTGCAGCAAATTGTGGAGCTGTGCAGGCCACACCTCACATACAGAACCAACAGAGGGGAACCCATCCCAGTGGAAACCATGGTATGTGTTGGCCTAAGAATACTAGCAACAGGTACCTTTCAGAGACCAACTGGTGATATGATGGGGATATAACAGGCATCAGCATCCAGGGTACTGCATCAGTTCCTGGATGCCATGTCAGCACATGTCAGTGATCATGTATATTTCCCCAATTCCCATGAGGTATTTGCCAGCAATATGCGTCTCTTCCAGCAAATAGCAGAATACCCTGAGGTAGTGGGTGCAATAGACTGCATGCATATACGCATCAAAGCATCAGCCAGTGAGCGGGGTAGGGCCTACGTTAATGGCAAGGGCTTCCCCTCCATCAACTGCCAGGTCGTGTGTGATGCCCAGGGCATAATAATGAATGTGTGTGCTGGCTGCCCTGGAAGCTACCATGATTCCCATATCTGGCATCTGATGCAGCTGTACCAGATATTTGCCAATGGGGACATCCCACATGGTCACTTAGTGGGGGATGCTGGCTATGCACTGGAGCCGTGGCTGATGACACCCATCAGAAATGCACACACACATGAACAAGAACGCCATAATGAGGCACACGCACAAACACGAAATGTAATTGAGCATGTGTTTGGGTTTCTCAAGTCATGGTTCTAGTGCCTGGACACATCTGATGGAGCCTTGCAATACTCACCAACTACATGTACCCAAATTGTCATGTTATGTGCTATGCTACATAATATGATCCTGCAAAAACATCTGCAACAGGACCAGCATAGGCCTGAGCCAAACAGCCCCCCACCAGTGCCAAGGCCATCACAGGCAGAGCGTGACTCGGAGGAGGAACAACCTGAGCCTGCCCCAGTAGGCAGATGGAGGCATGCCCAGTATGCCTTGGCCTTGGCAAAGGGGCAACGCATAGCACATACACTGGCTCTGTAGGAACCCTGGAAATGATACCTCTCTCTGACTCGCACATATAATAAAAGGGATGTCTAACTTGACACTACCTCTTGTCAAACATGTATAGGGAGTGCAGTATGTGCATCCGACATAGGCAGCCCTGCAGCACCACCTGAGGCATGATTGCCATGTGTTAAGCAATGTAAGGTAGTGCTAAACAGCATTTACCACCATGTTGTATATGCAAACTTGATGACCTTCAGTAGCATCCTACCCTCATCAAACATGAGGCCACAATATGAAGACAAGATGATCAATTACAACAATTGGCTTAAGTATTGGTGTCAGTGAAAGGGGATTCAATGCCTGTCAGCCTGTGATGAGATGCTCGACAAGACATGATGCTTTGCTAGGGATAGATTTCACGTATCACCTGTGGCCTATTGGATATTGCCAAAGGCTCTTGTCACCCCCATAGTGCCTTTTCTAGGTAAGGCTCAAAACACAAACCCATCTCCATAGGTATCACAAGGGATAAGAAAGTATAAGTAATGCTACTCAATGCCAGAAGTCTAAACTGCAAGATGCACACACTCCAAACACTCCTCAGCATGGATAATGTTGATATCTGTGCAGTAACAGAAACCTGGTTCAAGGCTCCCAAGAGCACCCTAGCATTCACAGGTACACCTCATGCCATGCTTTACAGCTGCAAAACATGGAACAAACTACAAAAGGAGGGTGAGTATCAATATTGTCAAAGATACGCACACCCCCAGGTTGGTGGCATAGCATGAAGCATCAGAGACTACCCATGTGTAACCAACAGTGGGTAAAACAGCCTTCCAGTTCATAGCCTGCTACAGACCACCCTCCTAAACCCAGGAACCACACTTGGCCGACTGGAGAACACATGAAAATATGAAGATCTCCCCAAACACCATTATATTGGGCAGCTTCAACTACCCAAACATACACTGGGAGCATTACCCTAGCTCCAACACCCTAGGCCAAAGGTTCCCAGAATTTATAAACCAAAATGCTATGGAACAACTTGCTACCACTCCCACAAGAGGAGAAAACATACTGGACCTGATCATCACCAACATGGGGACTCTATGCCCAGGACCAGAAGTGCATCCCTCACTGGTACGATCACACCAGATAGTAATCTCACTGGATATTCACATCTCCACCCCAGCCCATGGCCAGAAAACCACAGTGAAATATGTTCACTAAAGCATATGTCACACACCTCAAAACTGAGGTGGAATCCTTCACAGCCCCTGTGTCTGTGGAAAATACGGCCTAGACCTCATAACCCTTTATAAACGCATTCTATGAACACAGTCAGGAATGCATGGATCATGCAATCCCAAATAAAACCAAGACCCAATCCTCCAAAGGCAGGCATCCTGTTTGGTGGACCCCAGCCATAAACAAACCATACAATTTAAGGAGGAAGCTACTATATGATAGATCCAAATCACAAAAAGGGAAGCCATCTCTGACCAGTATTATTGAAAAACAACATCCACACATAAAATTGTCTAAGGCCATCTGTGAGGTAAAAATCGTACAGGACACCAAGGATAATCACAAGGCATTCTTTACTTATTGTAGGAACCTGTGTGGGAATCCTCAGGTATGTTCAGAATTAGTCCAAAATGACAAACAATACAACAAACCCACAGACATTGCCAACATCCAAGCTGACAGGTTCAGTGCAAACTACCCCCCCCCCCCCTGGCCCACCAAAAGGGCAAATATCTATCCCAGAAGAGTGCTGGCCCCCTGACATTGCAGATGCACAAGTAACAGCCAGCCTTTCCAAAGCAAAACACACAGCATCAATGGGGCCAGACGGTGTCCTGGGCTGTGTCTGATATGAACCCCAAGCAGAATTGAACACACACATAAAACCACTGTTCAATGTCAGCCTTAACACACAATATGTACCCAAAGAGCAGTGTACAGCAACAGTGGACCCTCTCCACAAAGGTGGTGCCTCAACGGATATTGCAAACAATCGCCCCTGAAGCCTGATTAGGTTGGTCTGCAAAGCTATGGAAAGGATCATCATGGACCTCAGAAATAAACATATTGGGGACACACAAACACTGAATCCTACCCATTTTGGCTTTGTTAAGGGCAGATCCTGCCTCTTAAACCTGGTTGAGTCATTTGAAACAGTCACCAAGGCCATTGACAAGGGGATGGTGGTCCACACAGCCTACCTGGACCTTGCAAAAGCCTTCCATACAGTACCCCACTTGGTCATCATAGATAAGATCACCAGCTTCAATAGAAACCCCTATGTCACTAGATGGGTTGCAAACTGGCTCAAGGACAGAACCCACATGATCTGAAATGCTGGAGCCATGTCAGACCACAAACCAGCTACAAGTGGCATCCCACAAGGCTCAGTCCTGGGACCTCCCTTGTTTGGTATATATTTCTCAGAGGTACAGGCCAACACAGAAGGACAGTTGGTGAACAAGTTTGTAGATGACTGCAAACTGGGCACCATAATCAACCCTCCAGCTGACACAAGCATCCTACAAAAGGGCCTCATAGAAACAGACAACTGGTGCCAGAGCCATGTCCTCAAGCTAAACACAAAACAGTGTATAGTCCTCCCCTTTGTCAAAAACTAAGTGCCCACAAATTAGTACATATGTGGTAACCCATTAATTATGGAAAAAGTGATAAGGGACCTGGGGACCCAAGTCAATAGCAATCTCACATTCGACAACCATGTGGCCAAAGTGTTCAGAGAAACATTTCATATAGCCCACCTAATCATGAAGGTAATCACATCTACATCAGTGGAGGTCATTGTGCCTTTTAACTCATCCCTCATCAGGCCCATAATTGAGTACAATGCCCCTTGTGGGATGTACCTTTTCAGACACCTGCAGCAGCTGGAAAGACCACAAAAGTACCTCACCAGGAGGATCAAAGGGCTCAAACACATGCCATTCACTGCCTGGTTAAAGAAACTGCAGCTCCACTCAGTGGCATACTGCCTGCCCAGAGGCGATCTGTACCAGATGTATAAAGCCATGTCCAACCTGGAATCAATGGACATGCTGCACCTTGGAAAATCAGAATCCCATCAAGCTATGCGCTCAAGAGACCTGAACCTCAGGACTGAAATAAATAGGATATGCTGGAGTGACATATCCATAACCCAGAGGCTCCCTCCACTCTTGAGTAAACTCCCACTCCAGGTTAGCCAGAGTCCCTCATTGACTCTCTTTAAGAGGAATCCTGATGAGTGGATGGGAGATTGTAGGTTTACCCTGGGTATCACTTCTATGTCACTGTTAGCCAGAGACACAGTATACTAACCATGAAAAATGTAATGGCAAACTCCACTTACAATGTGTGTTGAAATCCAAACACACTCTGGCTAGGATTATAAATGCCCTAGGGCAGATAGCCTAGTATGAACCTATGAACAGAATCACACACACCAAGTGGTACAACTGTGGTCACTGTGGAGTAATGTTTGCCATTGTCCACCCAAGTTGGTGAATACACAGCAATTTTGGACAAGCCTGGTTTAAGTACGCCATAGCTGAACAAAATGCAACATGCTCATAGTTGCCCATCTGGCCCTTAACTAGTCTGGTCTGCTCAGCATGCACATTTACAGTAGTGATGGGACTCAAACCCTTGATACTGTGCACCATAACGAAAGTACTGAACCACTACACCATGACAGTATTGCAGTGTTCAGTTAGTATGAGAGAATGTTGCCAAGTCTTTGCAAACTATCCCATGGAAACCCTGCAAGCACAGCATAATCCCTGTTGAGTTATGACACAAAGGAGTCTGGCAGTAAGAACACAACATGATTTCCAACACACACAGTATTAATGTCAATATTGGTCATGTTCACACACAACCACAAATGTAGTGGACTTCAGATTCCAACATATGGAAAGGTCACACTGGGCATGCTCACACACTTGGATAAATGAGACACATGTCAGGCAACAAACCATGGAAAGCCTGAACTGGGCATGCTCACACACTTAGGCCATGTCTGAGTATAGCAGTCAGTCACACATATCTGGCAGTTGTATGTGTTAAGCCAGGAAACTCCCACAATCCAGCAATCCACCCTGTGCACACAGTTAAATGACAACAGACACATATATTAATATACCGGAACCCTGTCATGATCAAACATGTTACCACACGTTGTTCACAGAAACTGTGAAAGCTATAGCAATAAAGACCTGCAAACAGTAGCAACAACAAATATTGTGCATCCCAAACATAAACATAGGTGCAGAGGTGAATACTAGGCTGTCTGCCCTGGGGAATTCATAAGCCTAGGCAGAGTGTATTTGGTGTCTGCCTCCCCAGTAGAGTAGCCTACTGTGCCTCTGTAAAGTAGGTCACAGAAGGCACCCTTTAAGGCTACTTTGCTGTGCCTCTGTCAGGCAGGGACACAGTGAAGATCCCAGGGGTGAATTTGCAATTTCCCATCCATGCGGCTGTATTTTGCTGGAAGAGGGTTGGTGAGGGGCTATGTCTAACGTTAATTGGGATTCAATTCCAGAGTGAGGGGAGCCTGTGAGTAATGAATCTGTCCCTGCAGCATGTCCTATTTATGTTTGTGCTGAGGTTTACATCCCTGGAGTATGTAGCTGTAAGGGTCTTGGATGTTATGAGGTGGAGCATGTCCATTATTTCTGGGTTTGAAATGGCTGTGTACGTCAGGCATAGATTACCTCTGAGTAAGCGTTAAGCAACTGAGTAGAGCTGGAGATCCTTTAGCTGAGCTGCATAGGACATCTGTGTGTAGCCCATGATCCTCTTCAGGAGGTACTGTTGTGTTCACTGTAGTTGCCACAGGTGTTGGGTAAGGTACACCCCAAAAGGGGCATTGTAGTCAAACATGGTCCTGATGAGTGAGTAGTAGAGGGCCACAATGACCTCACATGATCTACATGCAAACACCCATGTGAGAAGGAGGGCTATACAAAGTTCTTAGCAATGACTCTCTGTCAATGTGATTAGCAAAGGAGAGGTTATGATCTATCTGGGTCTGTGGGATATTGCTTTGTTATGTAGTAGCTTCCTCCTTCTGTTATACAGCTTATATATGGCTGGGGTCAACCAGACAGGTCTCCTGTTTTGGAGGAGTCATGGTTTTATGTGGGATAGCATGATCAATGCATACCTGCAGCTGCTCATACAATGCGTTTGTAAAGAATTCTGCAGATTGGTCTGTATTAACCTCCAGCACAGGGCCTCTGAAGTATTCCATCCCAGTCTTCACAAGTGCAAAATCTGCTTTTGAGAAATTCTTTAGAGTGATTTCCTTGGTTGGGTGTGGGGACGGGATATGGATGTCCAGGGGAAAGTTGATCATGGTCTGATCTTAACAATGACAGTTCTACCTCTGGTGTGGAACATAGAGTCCCCATGTTGGTGATGATCAGGTCCAATATGTATTCCCCCTAGTGGGTGTGGTGACTGGTTGTGCCATAGCACATGGATTGACAAATTGTAGTGGCTTTAGGGTGATGTTGAGGGCTTGAGTCAATATTTGTGTACCTGAAGTCAACCACTATAATGGTGTGTGTGAAGACCTTCATATCCGACACAGTTCCCAGGAAAGCTGTGTGGTTACTGGGTATGGGTGGGTGGTCTGAACTACACACCAAACCAAAAGGCAGTTTTGCACAATGGTAGGTGTATATGTATGGCCTGTCATGCTTAGTGCAGTGGGACCAACCCAGAGGTGTGTGTATCTGTGATGTATATGGATACACCCCCTACTTGTGTTCTGTGTCACAAGTCCTGTGGTCACAAAGCATGGTATAGAACATAACCTGACAGTGCCAGTGAGCATATGTGACCACCCTGAACTAGGTTTCTGTGAATGCACAGATATTGTTATTCCCCATACTGAGGGATAGTTAAAGATGTACATTCTTCTTTGGAAAGTCTGATGATGTCAGTACCCTATAAATACAGCAGGAGAAGGGAAATCTTACAGTAATGCAAGTAGCATGCTGCGCTAATGCATCTGTCTCAAGTATCATAACATAGTTAGGTAGGGGTTTGAATCCTGCAAATGCTGTGTGTGTGTATGCATGTGTTGGGGGGCAGGGGTGTGTGTATGTCTGCAATTCTTTGTGAAAGGAATGGCCATTTTGAAGACTGGGATAACACACTAAAAGATATACATTCTTTTTTGGAAACACTGATGATGTCAGCATCCTATACATACAGCAGGAGAAGGGAAATCATCCAGTAATGCGAATAGCGTGCTGCGCTAATGCGTCTGTCTCAAGTATCATAACATAGTTAGATAGGGGTTTGAATCCTGTGAACGCTTTGAGTGTGTGTGGGGGCAGGGGTGTGTGTATGTCTGCAATTCATTGTGAAAGGAATGGCCATTTTGAAGACTGGGATAACACACTAAAAGATGTACATTCTTCTTTGGAAACACTGATAATGTCAGCACCCTATAAATACAGCAGGAGAAGGGAAATCACCCAGTAATGCGAATAGCGCACTGTGCTAATGTGTCTGTCTCAAGTATCATAACCTAGTTAGGTAGAGGTTTGAATCCTATAAATGCCATGTGTGCGCTT
The DNA here is from genome assembly GCF_019279795.1 of Protopterus annectens. Taxonomy (NCBI): domain Eukaryota; kingdom Metazoa; phylum Chordata; order Ceratodontiformes; family Protopteridae; genus Protopterus; species Protopterus annectens. The sequence continues at coordinate 1,035,646,760 of NC_056730.1, forward strand.
CTCACACAGTTTGTGAATGTGCTGTGTGTTTTGCTTTCATTATTGTATGACATATTATTATAACAGTAATTGCCATGCACACATCAGGTATGTGTTTGCCACATACAGATATGTACCTGTGACCTATAATAGTTCCTATGTGTGAAGCCTGCCCCATATGAATACAGTTGTTACCTTTGCCGCCATGTGCCGCAGCTTACCAGACCTTAGGCCATACATGTATGTTGGTGACAATGCAAGCTACTGCAGTGATCTGTGTCCTAGGCCAACTATGTGACACACACCCATGAAAGCTTTGATAGATTAATGTGGGTGATGGTTCATGTCTGCAGTATATGTCAGACATGCTAAAACACAACAAAGTCTGTGAGTGATAGCCATCCAGTGTAGGTGTATGGCAAGTGTTGCCAATATGCATACAGACACCTTCTTGCTTAGGTGATACACAGAGGGACTGCAGAATACCTTTGGAAATGTGAATATCACAGGATAGACAAGATAACACCTGTCCACATGTACACACCATTACCCGTTCTACATGATGGGTGCTGCCACCTACATGGTACTGTTGGAATACTATGTTAACTACATGCCGATGACAATGCCACAGTAGCGTTACAGCAATATACCATGGCTTGGACAACAGGTATCTGTCCGTATGATACCCTTGTGGTGGTTAGGTGTGTCATGTGTAGAATGCATTGTAGGCCACTGTATGTATTTGCAGTCATGGATGGACATATCCATAGTGTGTTGGCATGTACATGAGACTGCTATATGCCAAAGGGTATTGTTCCCAGGGATGTGTGGGGCTCAGTAACAATGGCTACTGGTATAGTGTAGTACTGCAGGGATATCACTGACACCAGGTTCCTACATCTGTGTATCAGTTGAGGCGACACCATGTAATGACCACTGAATGTCAGGCTATGTAAGCTGTGTATACTACCAGAATGCAGACCATTGACATGTGGAAACCGTATCACCCACAGCATACTGTCAAACCATGTCATGTTCCATGCTGACCATGTTCACAAATGTACACCTGCAAATCGGTGATGCAAACATCACACATGTACTGCCCACACCCCAACACATGCAGGCACAGGTACACATGGCAGCCATGTGGCACATGTGCAGACAGTACACTTTGGGAATTAACACTGGTGTATACAAAACTGCAATGACAAACATAGTTAATGCATCATGCATGCTCGAATCTACCCACAACAATATCATTACAGTGTACTGTTAACAACATAATAATAATACTACAGTGCTATGTAGTCACCCTGTGCATCAGTACCATGCTATCCTGTTCCAGCATCAATGTTACAGATGGCAGGAGGTGGCACAGTTTCATCATATGCACAGGGTGTGTACTTGGTTTGCCAGAGTCTGCCATTGACACATCCAATCGAGATGTATGTGTGTGTGTGACAACAGTACAAGATGGTGCAATGTTGCTGCGACGTGTGTGTGTATGTGTTAGCCCTAGGTGTTAGCATTATGTGTATGTGTATGCATGCACACAGTTCCACCATCTGACTGCCATATATGGGTGTTTGTGGACAGCCACAAACTGTACCTGCCAGGTCATACAGGTCACTGTCTCTGGCCACGGACACGGTACCTGTGCCTGGCAGGAGTGCTGTGGACGGTATCAGGTACTAAGCCAGACTGGTTACTGTCATCAGAAGCAGTGGGTTGTTGACTGGACACTTGTCCCTGCTGGGACTGTCCAGAGCCATGTGCACGTGGTCTTCTAGGATGATCTAATGACAGCACAGACCCAGCACTGCTGGGGCTGGTACTGGCACTATGGGAGTGGCTGCAGGTTTGTTGTTGTCCGTGATGACTGGCAGCTGATAATGTTGCTGGCAGATGTCCATGTCGACGCCTCAGCTGTCCTGCACTGTCCTGGCTCCTGGACATGTAGTTGTGGAACAGATCTAATGTGTCCCCCCAACGTCTATCAATAACCTCGCTGATGTTATGGATGGCAGATGCAACGTCATGCATAGTGTCATTCATAGCTGTGCAATGTACTCTAAGCTCCCTCAGACCCTGTCTGGTGCACCGTTCCATACGTGCCTGTGGCTGCATTACAGCCCGGAACATAGCTGAGGTTGATAGACCTCTGTGGGCACATCTGACAGGGGCAGTACAACCATGGATGCTCCCATGAGAACCCCTGGACATCTGCCTGTGTGGTACCATATCAGGAATCTGGCCATGGCTGCTGTGAGGGGACGCATGTGCCAATGATGCCACACTACCCTGGTCAATGCCCACTGTATGTTGTCCCTCAGCTAAGGACATTGGTAACAATGGATGTATCGGCAGGATGACTCTGCGCATTGATGGGGTTGACTGCTGTGTACTTTCAATTGGATGACCAATGACAGACCCTGTCACACCTCCCTGTGCCATTACACATGTATCATCATAAGCACTATCCCCAGCACTGGCTTCATGTTCCCTGCTGCACTCCACCAGAGCAACATCAGAACCTGTGAGAAGAAGATAGGAAACACAGTTTACAAATGTGTACATGATATTAGCACACAGACACACACACACACACACACACACACACACACACACACACACACACACACACACATGCACACAGGCGCACATGCAAACATGCACACATGCACACAGGCGCACATGCACACATGCACACATGCACACAGGTGCATATGCACAAAGGCGCACATGCACACATGCACACAGGCGCACATGCACACATGCACACATGCACACAAGCGCATATGCACACAGGCGCACATGCACACATGCACACAGGTGCACATGCACACATGCACACATGCACACATGCACACAGGCGCACATGCACACATGCACACAGGCACACAGGCACACAGGCACACAGGCACACATGTACACAGGCACACTCCTCAGTACAGCAGATACAAACACAGACACACCTGCAATCCAACACATACAAAATACTGTTTTCGGGTGGGTGACCATTTCATAAGGAAAAACATTACTGCACACGTGTCAGCATGAAGGTTATGTGTTGCACAGGAACATGCAGTGCAAGTGTAGACAGCCCTTGTTAATAACAGTATACGTGTACTTGATGCTTGTGTGTAGTTGTTCAGTGATTGCCTCCACCCATGGACACAATGTGTACAAGGACATAACAATGTTGTGCAAGTGTTACAAGCTGTGGGTGCACAGATTTGCACACACACACACACACACACACACACACACACACACACACACACACACACACACACACACACACACACACAAAAAACACATGACGGTGCTACACAATAACAGCTATGTGTACTTTTGTGGTCAGTGGAACTGGATGTGGTGTAGTAACGTGAGCCATGATCAACATGCTTCTTGTGGTCAGTCAACAATAATAATGTGTGCCAGACAGGCAGCTAGCATGCTATACCTGAAGTGCAAAAACATGACTACATCCACAATTACACAGCCACTTGTTACATGGGTGTGTAAGGTGGCCAATAGTGAGCATTGCCTAACATGAATGTATTATTTGTTCCAGACTGTTGCACAAAGACATGATAGGCCTCTACCCCTCAGGTATATTATGTGTGCTGTGTAGATAAGTGGGATGCTGAAAGCTGGCCATACAGCAGATGTCATAATTGGACATGTGTAGCAGGCTAAGGTGTAGTGTGTATGCCAAACATGTGTGTGTTGTGTACATGTGTATCTGGTGTGCCTATACAATGTCCAGTACTGTGTTGCCACACATGTGTGTCATGCTCTGTGTATTGCATGTGAGTGAGGCAGCTACTGAGAATAATGGGATATGCATAGTCTCACAGCAAACATGCACAGCATGCATTATGTGTAGATGTGTTACATGTGCACACACTACACCTCCATATGACATGCACATGTCATTAGCAATAGTATTGTTATTACACACTCACCAGCATGGATTGGCTGCCTTGCTGTTACTCCAGAGGGACCTGCAAACATATGAGAGTGATTGCCAGTGGCCACAACTGTGCCTTTGATACTGTGAGTATGATAAAGTACAGTAGTACAACAGGTGGCTTTCACAGGTGTACAGATTATGCTCAGAATATCAATCTTGCAGAAGAATTGGCAGGTTAACAGCTACACAAACAGTACACATCTCACACATGCATAGACTACCAGTACAGAGAACAGTCAACTACAGATATGGGATGTTACCTGCACACTCCATTTCAACTTGCTGGGTGGCTCCGGCCTCCATGATGACACATGTTTTTGGATGTTCTTGTTGTTTGCCTGGAGCCACAACACTTAGGAGGTGCTCCTCCACACTGGTGAGGGGGGGGTGGATAGGTACCCCACCACCTGTGGCAAGCTGTTGTCTGTGGATATCAGACGCACGCTGCCAGACATGTTTAATTAAATCACTGCAGTAATGGCGTACCTGCTCGTATGTCCGGTTATGCATGCCTATGTCATTTACCCGACGGACAAGTTCTTGCCACAGTGCAGCCCTCTCATGCTGGTTCTGGCTGGTCCTGGAAAACAGCACAGAGTAATTATGCACCAGGCTCTGGTGGATCTCCTGATCTTCTGCTGCTGTATACGGTGGGTTTCTCTGATGTACTATCACCCTGGAAGGAAGGAAAAGAAAAATATGTGAACAAGTCATGTGGCACACTTAATATTCAAATGTACAGATATCACTTCACTGCCATATATAGCATCTGTCAGTCTATCAGGGGATACACATGTTCAATACCACATATCAGTGCTCAGCCCACAACTGTCTGATAGTGCCTGCCACACTCCATACAACAGACTAGTATACACCAGCACTCGGCACACTGTTTGGGATACAATGCACAACCTCACACTGGGGTATGTTTCAAGCTAATGGATGAAGAATATTGTCGTCCCATGCAATGAATGCAATACACATGTACAGTTTCAATGGTAATCCACCCTAATCTTTGATGCCATACCCTTACCTGACATACGTGCACAGTTGTTACTAAAGCCAGCATACTGTTGTCACAGAGTATACATGCTGCCAGGTACACACACATACCCTGTAACACACATGTGATTGTGGTCATGGTACAGGCATCATTATACACACATTACACATACATACAACAAACAAATGTATGACAACACAGATGAGCATTAACTGTGTACCTTATAGTACTGTGTGCCCCTACTTATAGATACCTATGCATGAGGTATGTAATCTGTGCAGACTACAGGTAACACACCAAACAGTGTTACCACAGAATTTGAACATACACCATACTGTAGTGTTTAGGCCTACAACATCAGGTAGTACAACAGTTCATATGTGAGCTGGATTCAACAGCAGTACCACTTACTAAGCATTCATGTATTGCTTTTGCCTTTGATGGGACACTGCAGTTGTACACAGGGAACTACGGCACAACATATGCAAATCTACTATGTTTGCATCCCAATAACTGACACATCTTTCTCTGGCCTCACACCAAGGACACCAACTACCATGACAGACACAAACTCACGCTAAGCTATCACACCTTTACAGACCTTGCACACAGTAAGTGTCACACTCATTCAATGTCACATAGCTGGTATTGCACTGAGTACATGTGTGTGTGCATTGTGTCATAGGTAGGTACTATTGGCCCTGGGCCTACGGCAGCCTAGTCATATGCTACCCTGCCCTTTGGTACACATGTACTGTGATTTTACTTGCTCCTGTGAAATGGTTGCACACAGGTGACTCACAGGGCATATTAACTATCTCCATGACATTCATCAGGGGTATGTATGACATCTACTAATGAGGAGCCTTGTTTGTTAATGCTGGGTGGTTTAGTCCATGGTATGGCATATTTGTGTACAGAAACCTGTACCTCCAGCATGTGCTGTTTAGTGAAGTGACATGGATTAGGGCCCTAGGTCATGTACTGGATGGATTGTGAGGTGTTGCCATGGTGGTTGGCCAACTGGTATGGGTGTGACATAACTCTGTATGTCCAGCACTGGTAACCTCTTTGTAGGCAGTATGCAAGGCACTCTAGTTGTGGTTTTGTAAGTCAGTCTGCATAGGGAATATGTCTGTGGCCATTATCAGTCTTTGTTAGGTATATATGTGGCCTTTCCATTTGCTGTAGTTCTCATGGGAGGTACATACTGCATAGGACATTGTGAGGTGTACAAGGGTACACTGACTTACATTTCCCTAGCTGACACACCTTTTGTGATGACACGTACCATGTACAGGGATTACAAGACTAGTGTGCCACTGTGGATATCAAAGGGAGGCTATTGTACACCTGTGTCCCATGTTCCCTTCTGACACCTCCAGTGGTAGGCAGGCAACCACCTATGTGGTAGTTAGTGGGTAACATGTTTTGGAATGGGGTATGGTACTGCAGTATCAACACTGGTGTTTTGTCCATGCCTTGGTCAAAAGGCACCTGTTGCAGTACATCTGCCCCCATGTCTCCCTCTCTCTTTATATATATATATATATATATATATATATATATATATATATATATATATATATATATATATATATATATATATATATATATATATATAAATATATATCAATATATACATATATATATGTAAATATATATACATATCTACATATATGTATATATATCTATATACACACCGCTATATATAACCATATATATATATATATATATATATATATATATATATATATATATATATATATATCTATAGACATTCATATCTATCTGTATACACGTATGTATCTAAATTTATATCTATATATGTATTTGTCTATTATATCTATATGTATATACATATTTTCTCTATCTATCTATCCATATATCTCTATGTATCTATACAGACCTCTCTCTCTATGTACACACACATATATATATATATATATATATATATATATGTAGATATATATATATATATATATATATATATATATATATATGTATATATATATATATATATATATATATATATATATATATATATATATATATATATATGTATATATACACACTTCTTAACATCCATTGTTGTACATATACATGCACATGTAGTTACATGGACTGCCCACCTTTCATGGTGGGAATATCACTTCTGCAACAGTTGTGAGACATAACATTCTGTAATGATATTGCACACTGTTGTGCATAATGCATTATGCTGTCCTCAAGCCATATAGCCGTAGCAGGCCTCACTGGCTCAGTCCCACAGAAGTTCACCACCACATGACATATACCTGCACTGCATGCTGTTTTCCATGCCACACACTACAACCTACATTGATATGTGCACATAGCAACCTTCAACTACATATGTATGTCCAGCCTTCACTAACAGTTGCAGTATGTCCCTTGCCCTATGCACATCTTCATATACACATAGATACAGACTGCTAACACATATGGACGGTTCACAGTATGTAGATTATTAGATTATGTAGTTTACATTACTTTTGTCTCTGACAGCTTTTCTTTTTTTGGATTGCTGGCTTGCTAGCTTGCTGGCTGGCTGGCTGCCTGGATGGCTGGCTGGCTGCCTGGATGGCTGGCTGGCTGCCTGGGTGGCTGGCTGGCTGCCTGGGTGGCTGGCTGGCAGGCTGGCTGCCTGGGTGACTAGCTGGCTGGCTGCCTGGGTGACTAGCTGGCTGGCTGCCTGGGTGGCTGGCTGGATGGCTGACTGCATGGCTGGCTGGCTGGCTGGTTGGCTGGATGGCTGGCTGCCTGGATGCCTGGATGGCTGGCTGGCTGCCTGGGTGGCTGGATGGCTGGCTGCCTGGATGCCTGGATGGCTGGCTGGATGGCTGCCTGGATGGCTGGCTGGCTGGCTGCCTGGGTGGATGGCTGGCTGGCTGCCTGGATGGCTGGCTGGCTGCCTGCCTGGATGGCTGGCTGGCTGCCTGGGTGGCTGGCTGGATGGCTGCCTGGATGGCTGGCTGGCTTTGGTTTTCTTTTCTTTTTTTTTATTTTGGTCTGTCTCTCTGTCTGCCTGTCTGTCTCTCTCTCTCTCTCGCTCTGTCTCTCTCCCTCCAGTTGCTGCAATGATATTATTGCATGTATGGACTGGCAGTACAGGCTGCTTTTGTAGGTATCTGCACATGTGCATGTGATGGCCTCTGCACCAATTGGTGGCCAGCATTTACTAATTGCATGCAGCCTGCTGTGTAGTAACTGCAGTTCTCACTGTGATTTCAGGACACTGCTATAAAATGTTAGGTTAGGTAGGCATAGGCCTTTCAGTTTTGCAAGGTGGGGACCATGCTGGTTTTCTGTGGACACTGCTGTGTCAGTCAGAAGGTTGGTATGTTTCTCATATCTAAGGCTGTGTTGTAGTAACTGAAATGCATGTTGTACTGAAACCTGACTGTTGCTTTTTCTATTTCACTCTTCTCAGTATGTATGTTAGCTCACACCTGTTAATGCTAACACTGTTTGCATGAGAGTATGTACTTTCCTGTGGGAGTTGTGGATTAACTGGTATACAACAGTAGTTCTTGCAATGTGTTGCTATGGCTTCACTATTTTCCCTTTACATTCACTCCTTGAAGGCCTGATATTTGTCTTTACTGGAATGTGTTGCTATGGCTTTCCTATTTTCCATTTACATTCACTCCTTGTAATGCATGATATATTTCTTTCAGCAGTAAGTTCTTATATATTTGCTGTGGCCTGGAGGCACTGCATGCTGTCTGGTGAGCCCAAGTTCTGGGGTTTGACACTTACAAGGGTATTTTATTTTGCTGCTGAGCAGTACTAGGGCCTTGTATTTTGTACTAACAATTATGAATATCAGGCACATCCAGTGCTTGTAAACTGCTATACTGTCATTTCTTTGTTAGATGACTACATCCTTTGATATTTCTGTGTTGTACTCCTACATGAGGGTGTGCTTGTGGGAGTAATTCTACAGCTATTCACAGAGTGTGTAACAGCAGACAGGCTGATATGCCTGCATATTTCTGACACTTGCAGGCCTCAGATACTCTCAGGTAGATATATTGACCAGTCTCAGGGAAATGTCCATATCAGTGGAATACACCCGTGATATATTTCAGATATTCTGCAGTTGTGACTGTGGGGTATTTTGAGCATATGTATTACTACACCATTTCTGACATGCAAGTAGTGTCTACTTTAACTTATTGACAGTCACCATTACGTGGGATACCCCACCTTTCTGCCTATTGTTAGTACATTTTACAGGGAGTCAGTGGGGCACAGGTAACTTTTATTGCAAATCAGGGACATCCCTGTAAATCAGTCACAGTTGGGAAGTCTGGCCTCATACCTATTCAAATATGGTGGTGTTTATCCTGCTCTGATACTGTGTGGGGTTTGTAAGGTGCTACTGTAACATTATTACCTCCTAGCATGGCTGTTTCTCTTATCACACTAATGTAATGCAATTCCACAAGAATTGCCAGTAAGGATTCAGGGAACAAGCTTTGTGTAATGGCCTTCCTATATTCCCTTTACATTCACTCGTTGTATTTCATGATATATTTCTTTCAGCACCAAGTTCTTGTATATCTGCTGTGGCTCAGTGGTAATTCATGCAGACTAGTGTTTCCAAGGTCCGGGGTTTGAGACTGACAGGGGTATTTTATTTTGCTGATAAGCAGACTACAGGCCTTGTCATACAGAGTGACTAAGGCAATTTTAAGCAGTTGTAAGCGGGTTTGCGCTGGTTTGCGTGATGCTTACACATGCGCACACTCACTTAGCTAAGCGCACACAAGCGCACACCCGCTGACTACTGCTTAAAAGTGCTTACTCCCGCTAACACCCGCGCTAATTTCTTTTAAAGAAAAGAAAATGGGGAGATAGGAAAGTGGTGAAAAAGGGGTCACAAAGAGGGTAGGACAGTAGGATAACAAGCTCGGGATGTGCAGGAAGGATGTAGGGAAGGCCCATAGCTGCCCATTTCTTTATTAGCAACAGCTGTACATATGTGTGAAATTTGGTGTGAAATTTGAAACCTTCCACCCCTGAGAGAGGGGTGAGGACAACAAAATATGTTGCACTGCCAATTAGAATTATCAGTTTACATGTCCAGTGGACATGTGTGCGAATTGGGCAGCTATGTATGGGGCGTAATTTGTTGGTGGGAACAGAGTGCCCTTTTTTTATTTTTTTTTAGGTGAGAGTGGAATGTGAGGTGCAGGAAGTAGGTATATTTGGGGAGGTAGGTTGGAGAGGTTAACAGACAAGACAAACAAGATGCATACAGGGGCGGAGTATGACACATGTGGGGGGTAAACACAAATGACGGGGATGGATGTTTGGATATTGCAAGCCCATGAGCCCACAGATGGCAACAGTGGAACTGAAATCCCCACCCATAGGCAGTTACCACTGCGCCTTCCCAGCCCAGGCCGGGGCTGTGCTGGGGGCTGGATAGGACGGGCAGGCACACCCATGAAGTGCGCCACCCTCGCCTCAAGCTGGCGTAGGGGATCAGTCACAGAACGCCTGATCTCACTACGCACCACAGACCGGACCCTATGGAGGGTGAGTGGAGGCTCTCCTCTGGCCACGCTTGCAGAGGGGGGACAAGCCCCATCCCCTGCAGCTCTTCCACCCGAAGGTGGCACAGAGCCACCGGAGGAGGAGGTCCTGGCCTGGGCACTGGTGCCAGGTGCACTCGCCAGCTGAGGTGGGAGAGGTTGGCCCGCTGGAACCCGCCTTCCCTGTTGTCCTATGTTTAGCAGTATTTTATGGCATTTTGGATTAGTAACAAACAACACCATTCAAAATTAGTTGTAACAGCATGTATCAGTATTCCCATTAACCAAACACCCATGAATTCCGAACATTGAGCAGCAAGCATAACACATGCATATTTAGAACAACAGTGCACATTCCAACAGCATGCAGGGTTGATTGGTGGCAACAGGCCATCAGGTTTGGATATGTGAACAGGGCACATGCATCAACGTACATGCAGATATGTATAAACCAACAGGACAAATGTCCATGGGAATTAATTGTGAATACTCATATCCAGATTGGCGTGGAATGGCATAATTTGTGAAAATAGGGTAGGGTGGAGAAATATTACATTAACAACTTAAACTACCTATACATATACTGTACATTCCTAGTAGATGCAGATATATATCCCCTACATGTATTAGTACAGTTTCCTGTATGTAACCTTAGGAATGTTGGTGATGGGGATGTTACTGCTACATTAATATACATTCCATTTTTATTCATATATGTTCATATCTGGCTGTGTTCAGGTACAGCATCCTGCTACATTTGATTTATATGGGTCTAGACAACTGTGGATGTTCAACATTTCATACAACCATACTATTTCCATAATGCAACGGTACATATCCATTTTGTGGGACGGACACAGTCCATGTTCTGTATTTTATTTAACACATTACACTCTTTGGTTGTGGCTGTCTCATTCATTTCATAATGTAGTGACTGCAGTATACCTTTATTCCAGACTTATTACAGCTTTCTTGGTAGCTTCAAACTGTCTTTCTCACACTCTCTCAATTATTTTATATTTACATTTCAGACTGGTACTTAATTCTAGGCTTTATTAACATTTATTACTGGTTTACAGCAACCCTTTCCAGCTCACTCACTTATTTCATATGGCAGAATTTACAAGGATGTATTTGACACTTGTCTATCCTTTGTTGATTGATTACCACTCATTTTCTGGCTGCAGCAGTTATCTGATATTACAATACAGGTGGTCACTTCTATTTGAGACTTGTTTAATTTTTATTACTGGATTGCATTACACTATTTTCCAGGCTGCATCACTTATCTAATCTTACAATACTAGCAGAATCTTTCTTCTAGGCTTATTTGACCTTTATTAGTGGGTTACAACACTGAACTCTTTCACAATCTGTCTCACTTATATTCTATGACAATACCAGCTAAATAATTACTAACCTGCCTGGTGGCGCAACCTCAGCAGCCTATCAGCATAGGCTCATTGATTCGCGGAACGAACACCTGCAGCTGTAATATAAAGGAAGTAATATTGGAAAATACATCTCCATACTATAGGCTAGGATAGCATTTCTTACATTCTTAATTACATGGATACTTACTCAGTAGTGGGGCGTTGGGCATTTGGCAGGCCTCCTGGATCCAACGGTTCAGTTGGTCCTCCTTCCATCGCTTCAGGTCCGCATGGTGGTGACTGACCTGTTCACCAGCCCTTGGAATGCCTGTGGCACTAGTGAGATCATGTGCCAACCAGTTCCACGCCTCTGCCTTGTACGCACCCCAGTGAACCTGGCCCTGCATGAGTTGTGCTTCATGATCATGGACTAGGAGCCAAACCATATATTTTGACTCCTCAACACCCCACTTTTGTGCTCTAAAGTGACTTCCCTCTCCTGCACCTGCCATCCTGACTGCAAATGGGTACCACAATCAGTTATGCTGTGAATTCCCACCTATGGGGCTTATATATGCCGGTTTTCCCACACTTATCTGTGATTGGCGTTTTGGATATTTATCAGCTTGAAAAAACCTGCTTTATCATGCTTCTATTTCCATTCATTCCTATATATATGCTAATACTGCATTTCTCAGTACAACTGTCATGGCTTAGTGGTAAAGTACTTTGACTATGGTGCACAATATCACAGGTTCAACCCTAGGCATTGCTTTTTTTCATTTTACTACTGTCTAGACAGGCTAGGAGGTGTGTCTTTGTAAAGGCAGCTTTGATACAGCTTGCCCAATGTTGCCCGACGGTAAGCTGGTTGGTGTGCTGCACAGCTCCGCGCAAACGGCTTACGCTGGGTAACACGTTATTTAGCTAGGAGCACTCATATTAGCAACACTGTTGAACTATGGGCACTCATTTTAAGCATGGTAAAGCGCTGCTCAACTCTGGGCACTCATATTAAACCTGTTAAACCGCTGCTCACCTGCGGGCACTCATATTCAGCTTGTTAAAGTGTTGCTCAACTATGGGCACTCATATTACGCTTGTTAAAGCGCTGCTCACCTACCGGCACCCATATTCAGCTTACTAAATCCTTGCTAAGCTATGGGCAATTCTGATCCTTTTTTTATATTTTATTATGTCGGATTTCTTCAAAAATACATGGCCCATTTCATTACATTTTACTTAAATTATAGTTTTATATATATATATATATATATATATATATATATATATATATATATATGTGTGTGTGTCAGGGGATTGTTTCATGCTTATTTAAATAAAAATGGAAAATGATGTTGTGGGGGCTCGAACTGTGACTACCTCCTCTTTGGCCAATGTCTCTACTGCTACGCTATTGCTACTTGGCGTAATTTGCATATTTAGATCTTATATGCTTTTCAGTGTCTGCTAACTGTGGCTGAGCGGAGGGCATACCCGCGCAAACGAGCGCAACTACGGGCAAGCATTTTGGAAATTATAAAAAAAAAAAAAAAATTAAATGATATTTTTACGTTTTACATTACAGTTGGGTTTATAGTCTGTGAGGGCATATGGTGTTGTGTTCCTTGACATTTCCACGGACTCTCTCATGGGTGTTTACTTTCAGGACTCTGACTCTTCTGGAGGCATGTCCCTTTGCAGAACTCAGCATTCGGACACACCCCCCTACTTTCCTACATGGACCGTGTTAGCCTAGGCTATGATTCAGCATGCCCTCATGAATATGCATGGAATGCTGACATCATACTGTTAGACTGCAGCCTCCGTGTAAGACATATTAACTCTTACACGGAGGTTTCGTGAATCCGGCCCAATGACATTCTCATCACTGATCCAGAAAATTCCAAATGGAAAAAAAAAAAGTATTTGAAAAAAAAAAGTGTGGGCTTGTTGCAAGAATTGGTTTCTATATACTGACTATTCGTGTTGAAAGAAAAAGTGTATTAACATGCAGTACTGACAAACAAATGTAATAAGTTTTCCTGATTCAAACTCCACAAAACAAAACTGAAAGCGGAGAACAAAGTAGGCTGAAATAAGCCTTTCAAGTTTATTTAGACTCAAAAAGTAGCGCACAAGCACAAAATCAATAAAATGAACGCCTTCACAATCAGCGTTTTCGTCCTGAATGGACTTCATCAGATAAAACAGTTAATCCCAATTAATGTTTTATACAAATTTAAAACCACCAACACCAATCATTTGCTTACATATATTTCAAACCTACAAATCAACCTTCAAGCTAATTAATAATTTAGTATGCTCTCCGTTCTAATTTCATAAAATATCATGAAAAATACATTAATTTTTATATATATAAATAAATACAGGTTGTATAAAATTAAATAAATTCTTTACAATAAATAATATGTTTACTTATTAGACAATGTTTAATATATTAAAACATTTAAAAAAGTTCTTTAAATATATTATATAAAAAAAGTTAAATCCTTATGTTATGTGTGTTTATGTTTTGTGTAGACAATAGTGACATCTGCTGACTAAAGCAAATAATTACATGCTTTAAATTCATATCCTAGCAGATCTCATTTTCAAAAGGGGTAAGATGGAAATATATTCATTTAAACCAGGTTTTTTGTTTGCTTCTAAGGCCACCTGCCACAATAATTCCTTATAGGCAATTATTTCCTCCCAGGGGCCCCCTCTAACATCCCGTCTTACTTGATCCAAAACAAAAAATTGAAATTTGGATCCTACACATGTTTTGGAATGCCTAAAAATTGCATTTGTTTCTTTCTCCTTCTTAACATCATACATGTGTTCATATATTCGTCTCTTTAATGTCCTTTCCGCCCTTCCTACATAAAATTATGGACATTCCATATAAATAGCCAAATATACAAGCCCCCTGGATTCACAACTATAATATCCTTTACTATTTAACCATCTTTCCCTACTTTCCAAAAAATTTTTTTCTTTATTAATAATGTACTCACATTGTCTACATTTACCACATTTAAAAGTTCCAGTTTTTATTCTAGCTCCCATTTCATTTTTCCTACAAATATTGGTATTGTTTTCTAAGAATCCCTTTATACTAGTTGTGTTTTTAAAGACAACTCTAGGTGCTATTTGGGGTAACCCATCCAAGTCCGTGAGGGCCCTAAACCTCTCCCATTCTCTTTGAAATACAGTTTTTATATTTTTATTCAATAAATTATATTCAAGAATCAATGATTGCCGGAAATGTTCTTCTTTTCCTCCTTATTTGCCATTCCCTTCATCATTTTTACCTAGAATGGGTCCAAACCTCCCACTTCTTCCCTTTTCTACTTCCATTCTTAAATTTTTGATGAACTCTATTGGGTATTCTCTTTCAAGGAACATCTTTTCCAACAAATTACATTCTATTATGAATTTGTCATCATTACTTGTCATCCTCGACCCTCTTACGAACTGCACTTTCACTAAGTTTTTTTTACAGTATAAAGGGTGGGCACTTTTAAAATGCAAGAAGGAATTTACATACGTAGGCTTCCTATAGACACTTGTTTCAAAAGTTTTATTGTCTAATGTTATTCCTACATCCAAATACTGAATATTTGTTTTAGAATAATTAAATGTAAATTAAAAACAATCTGTAGTCCCTCCTATATATTTAATAAAATCCTCTAATTTATCAAGGCCCCCAACCCAGAAAATTATGATGTCATCAAGAAATCTCTTATATAAAGTCCAATACTTAACATATGTTGACTTCAAAATATACTTCTCCTCCCAGTTTGCTAGGACTAGGTTGGCAAAGGTAGGTGCACAGGCTGCCCCCATTGCTACTCCTTGTAGCTGTCGAAAAAATTCACCATTGAAGGTTAAAAAATTATTTTTTAATACCAAATCCATTAAACCTGTGCACACTACCTTTTCTTCAAGTGTCAACCTGCTGTCCCCAAAAACTTCTTCTTCAAACATCAATATACCAGCCTCATAAGGAATAGACCCAAATAAATCAATAATATCTATGGTTACGAAAATTAAATCTTCGTTAAATAAACTGGAACTCAAACCTCTCAATAGGTCCCATGAGTCCTTCAAAATTGCTTCTTTTTGTACCCATATGTGTTTGGTCTTTACATCCACATATTTAGCCAAAGAATTCATTTTGGACCCACCCGCTGAGACAATAGGTCTCGGGGGTGGGTCCGAACTATTTTTGTGGATTTTCGGAATACCGAAAATGACTGGTATTTTAGGTTTCTCAATCTTCAAAAAAGTTAAGGTTTTTATATTAATAAGATTTTCATTCATCATATCTTCCAAAATACTGTCTATTTTTTGGTAGGCCATATTAATTTAATTCCTAGAAACTACACTATATTTAACCTCATTCCTTAATATTTCATTAATCTTTCCTTCATATAAAATCACATCCATCACTACAATACTCCCACCTTTATCGGGTTTCATTACGCTGATATCTTTATTGGTTTTCAATTCTTCTAATTTTTGATATTCTTGGGGGTAAATATTGTGGTAGGATTTATTATATTTTATACTTCTTTCTGTCTTCCTAATTTCTTTTTCCATTATATTTTCAAAATTCCTTAACTGAATATGAATAGGTGAGTTAAAAACAGATTTTTTTATTAATTGATTGTTACTTATTCCATTACCTGTTCTTTTAATATGTGTATCTATTCCTTCTTTATGAAATAACAATTCCAAATTCATTTTCCTAAGGAAAAGTTTCATATCTATTAGGGTTTGAGTAGAATTACCCTGTGTAAATGGAATAAACTTAAAACCCTTTTGCAATAATTTAAAATGCTGAAAATTTAACACCAGACTACTAAAATTATAAATGGTAAACCCTCCTAAAGTATTTTTATTCTCAGTCACTTCTATAGTCATGATGGATGTGGTTTCTTTTGGGTTGGGGGTCTCTATTACAGATATTTCCCCCTTCCCCTTCGCCCCCCCCCCCGCATTTGAAAATTTCCATACTCTCTCTTTTCTTGCCAATTCTCTCTCACAGGCCTATCAAGAGGGGGAAATTCAACATCATAATCATTTCTAAACCACTCATAACCTTCTTCATTTTCAGTGGGTTTTTCCATCACCCTTTTATTATTATTATTGTTATAATAATAATTGTAGTACTGGTGTCTATAGGCTGGGGGTTTCGGATAACTAACCTGATTTTCATAATCCTAAATATCCCTCCTTAATTTATCCATTTTCCTATCCACTAATACTTTACATTTACTGTCAACATCATCTTTTAATTTAAAATATTTCTGTATTTCTGCATCAATTTCAAAAATTAAATCCTCCTTAATAAATACATCGAGAGCATCAATCTGTGCTTGAAGGCTTTCTAAATTCCTATTATTTTCTTTTATAATCAATTTAACAATATCCAAACCACATCTGTTAAATACCCCTATTAAATCTTTATGAAAAATAGATCCAACTTGCACATTATTGGGGTACTTCCAAGTCCTCAGCCCTTTCGGAACAATATCACGTTTTAGACATTCATTTAAATATGCATTTTCTATCACTATAGTTTTATACTTGTGCATTAATTTAAACAAATTGTCCATTTTTTTATTGTAAGTGTCCGTATTTGTACCACCTTGTGGTCTGTTGTCATTAAAATTAAAACAATATTGTACTTTAAGCCAGTCTTTCATCTCCATTTGCTTGTTATGGTTACCAGTACCTGAAAAAGAACGCCTTGTGTGCATCTGGTTCTTGCCAAAGTTAGATACTCCAACTTCCTGTTGATCTTCACAAAAAAATCGCTGGGGTATCTGCGGGGTTAAAACCACTACCATTCGGATCATCTCCTTCTCCGTTTGCTCCTTCAGCACAATACAGTTCCCTTACGCTTGCTTTTTTGAACACAAAACCCCTTCTCTCTGTATGCACAATCCATAACGCTCGTTGCTTTCACTTCCCTGTTAACCAGGGACTTGCACAAAGGTGTTAATAGGTCAATAAGCTCACTTAGCTGTCCAATGAGCTTCCTCGACTGGCCAAAGTCTACTGTCTCTCCAGTTCTCGCCTGCGTCTCCGCTTCCATGTTATCGCAAAAAGCACCAAACCAAGAAAAAGCGATATCCCTCTGACCAAACTCCACAAAACAAAACTGAAAGCGGAGAACGAAGTAGGCTGAAACAAGCCTTTCAAGTTTATTTAGACTCAAAAAGTAGCGCACAAGCACAAAATCAATAAAATGAACGCCTTCACAATCAGCGTTTTCGTCCTGAATGGACTTCATCAGTCCAGTCATTAAAAAACTGGTTTAAATGAATATATTTCCATCTTACCCCTTTTGAAAATGAGATCTGCTAGGATATGAATTTAAAGCATGTAATTATTTGCTTTAGTCAGCAGATGTCACTATTGTCTACACAAAACATAAACACACATAATATAAGGATTGAACTTTTTTTATATAATATATTTAAAGAACTTTTTTAAATGTTTTAATATATTAAACATTGTCTAATAAGTAAACAGATTATTTATTGTAAAGAATTTATTTAATTTTATACAACCTGTATTTATTTATATATATATAAAAATTCATGTATTTTTCATGATATTTTATGAAATTAGAACGGAGAGCATACTAAATTATTAATTAGCTTGAAGGTTGATTTGTAGGTTTGGAATATATGTAAGCAAATGATTGGTGTTGGTGGTTTTAAATTTGTATAAAACATTAATTGGGATTAACTGTTTTATCTGATGAAGTCCATTCAGGACGAAAACGCTGATTGTGAAGGCGCTCATTTTATTGATTTTGTGCTTGTGCGCTACTTTTTGAGTCTAAATAAACTTGAAAGGCTTGTTTCAGCCTACTTCCTTCTCTGCTTTCAGTTTTGTTTTGTGGAGTTTGGTCAGAGGGATATCGCTTTTTCTAAGTTTTCCTGATTCCCTTCAATAAAAAAACACACAAAACCCAAATGGCATCTGACAGCCTCTTATTAAACTTCCATTAACATAACTTAATTGAATCATTTCAATTTATTAATCACAAATGAACATGCTTGCAACCATTTATCAGAGTAGTGTATCCCCGCTCACCCTTGCCAAATAAACAGCATCATCACCAATGCTCACTTATTTTACTTACCATGATAACCTCAACTGGTCTGCCTTCCCTTGGTTAATCTGAAGCCCATGTTATGCAAAAGGAATGAGTAGAAAACCTCTCACCCAGAAAATCAATACAATGAAAAGCCCTCCTCATCACATGTACAAACTGACTACCCATTATTATCTTACCCCCCCCCATTGTCTGAAAAATCAAGTCATGAGTACCCCCCCAGATATGGTCTACAATAGTCTCCTAGTTCAACACTCTGGGCACAACTAGTTGGTCCTAGATTTCCTAAGGGTTATCTGTATGCCTTTGCCTAACTGGCCAATTTTAGAGCTATTCAACCAAATGTGCACTGCCACAGAAATTACAGTGACCTCCCTCAAACTAGTGACCCTAACAGTTCTGAAACCCCAAAGGCTCCATAATACATCCATAAAGACAATGTCACCCACAAAGTATAATCTCCTGAATCACCAACCACCAAGGCTAAACCCTGTAGCAAAACTTTCAAAATCTGTCTGGTCAATGGCCACTGCTTGTCAACATTCACACCAACCACTCTACCCTATCCCTTTAGCATATAGCCAAGTGTCCAAGACTTATTGAAATTATGCAACCCTGCCACCCATGCAAATATACCAATAAAAGCCAGGTCCATCTTGACTGACTGCACTGCTTTACCTTGCACCCAACCCAGAGCCACATATTGCATTAACAGCTCTTTGGACCAAACTTCCTCCTTCTCCTCAGGCAGCAGCAAAATAAATTGATAAAAATCATGTATTGTCCTACCATATGCCTTCCTGGAGGACACTGTCCAAGACTGCTAAACCAACCATCTAGACACCTCAACCCAATCTTCCACACATCATCTGGCAACATCCTTGGCTCACCCACTGCTTCTGGAGCTAACTGCTGAAACCTGGAGCAGTGAAAGTGAGACATGCTGTGAGCAATCCCATTCCTAGCACTGCTACATGCATACCTGTGAAAGAAAAGTTAATCAGCAAGCTCTTCAAATCCAACTTATGTAATACTAATAATAACAACTCAGACTTCACTGTCTTAACCTGTATAACTTGCATCACTGCAATATTGTCCAAATGAAAAATAATCCTCCTTCCCCTAAACTGCTCCTGCCAAACCATTGATGCTGCCCAAATTGGCATTAATTCCAGAAAGGCTACATCCGTCTTCCACTCATCCTTCCAATCTGCTGGCCAATGAGTAGCAAACTATCTGCCACGAAAAAATGCTCCCATCACAATGCCCCCTGCCACATTTATAAACAATTGCAGTTCCCCTTGACCAACCACTTCATCTACCAAAAAATACAGCATTAAACTGCTCCAAAAAGGATAATCACAGTGCCAAATCAGCCTGCGCCAACTTACTAATCCTTGCTCAGTGATGTTTGCTTTCACCTCTTTTAATAAAAAGGCCACGGACCTACAAAACTTATGCACTGTGTGAATTGCCTGACATGCACAATTCAGAATCTTAAAAATTCCATAACATCCTTGATCCACTCCTTATCCTTAGACTTCACGAATCAAATCTTCTCCTTCAAACATGTTATTTTCTCCATTGGCAAACAAAACAACCCTTGTTCTGCATCCAGTAGCAAATTCAAGAACTCTGTGGGTGGGCATTCCAACTTCTGCATAGCCAACAGGACACCCAGATCATTCTTGTATACCTTCTAATGCTCCCATAAACCTCTCACCTACTATCATGAAATCTTCTAGATAATGTACTACCATTTGAGTACCTACCCACTGCTGCTAAATCCAGTGCAGTGCAGTGCTAAACTACCTAAAAGGGGCACAGGCTATCAAGCATCCCATCGGCCTAGTCTTGTCAAAATAGAACTTGTTACCAAACGCCATGTCTAACAACAGCCATTATTCTTCCAACATCGGCAGTAATCGAAATGCAGATTTAAATATCCACCCTCACCAACTCTCTTACTAGGCAACTTCAACTATCCCTCCATTAACTGGGTAAACTACTCATGTACCAATACACTTGCCCAATGTTTCCTGGAGTTCATTAATTCCAATGCCCTGGACCAGCTCATTCGTACCCCCACTAGAGGTAGCAACATCCTTGACCTGGTCATTAGTAACATGGGTGACCGTTGCTCTATACCTATAGTCAGCTCCTCTCTGGTTAGATCTGACAACAAACTAATCACCTTGGACATCTACATCCATTCCACAATCCCACCAACCGCAAAGGTAACCACCATGAAAAATTTCTCCAAAGCTAACTTTGGGCTCCTAAAAACAGAGGTGGCTAACTTCACAGCACTCATGCAAATGGAGAATATTTGTGTGACCACAGAATCATACACCAATGCACTGTACAAACATGTACACAAATGCATGGATCTCGCCATACCCAATAGAACTAAGATGCTCTCCTCCAAAAAAAGGAAGCCAATTTGTTGGTCCCCTTCCATAAACAAACTCTACAATAGAAAGAGGAAACTGATGCAGAATAAGGTGAAGTCCCAAGACTGGAAAAACTCCCTTATCAGCCTTAATAAAAATTTGAGATCCCTCATCAAATCCTCTAAAGCTAGCTATGAAAACAGAATTGCAGCAGATAGTAAAGACAACCACAAGGCCTTCTAAAGTTATGTAAAGAATCTCCATGGCAATACCCAGATTTGTCTGAGCTACTGCACAATGGTATCTCCTATACCGAGCCAACAGATATTGCCAGTATACTGGCTGACAGATTTATTGCCAGCTTTACCCCCCCCCCCAAAGGACAAATCACAATATCAGTAGATTGCCAGGCACCCAGTATTACTGCTGCACAGATTAAAACAGCACTGCCCAAGGCCAAGAATACAGCTTCTATGGGAACTGACAATATCCCTGGTTATGTTCTACATGAACTACAAAGTGAACTGGAACCTCACCTGTGTGCTCTGTTCAATCACAGCCTCACCTCAGGCTTTGTTCCTACTGATTGGCACACTGCTACAGTCATCCTTCTCCACAAAGGAGGAGCGACTACAGACCCTGGGAACTATCGCCCCATTACCCTGATGAGTCTGATATGCAAAGCCATAGGATGCATCATCATGGACCTAATAAACAAGGATATAGGGAATTTCCAAACTCTGGATCCCACCCGGTTTGGTTTTGTGAAGGGTAGATCATGCCTGCTCAACTTGGTCAAATTCTTTGTGTCAGTCACCAGAGGTGTGGATGAAGGCAAGGTGGTTCATCAGCCTACCTTGATCTGGCCAAGGCTTTTGATACCATTCCCCACTCAGGAATCATAGAAAAACTCACTAAGCTTGGCATCAATCCCTATATCACTAGGTGGGTTGCAAACTGGCTCACAGATAGAACCCACAGTGTGATTGTAGCTGACTCCAAGTCAGACTGCCGACTAATCATGAGTGGAGTCCCACAGGGTTCGATCCTGGGTCCTGTCCTGTTTGGTATCTACTTCTCTGATGTCCTGGCCAATACAAAGAGACTTTGGCTGACAAAGTTCGCAGACGATTGCAAGTTGGGAGCTATTATTAACTCCCTAAGTGATGTTGACATCCTACAGAATGGCCTCAGTGACACCAACGACTGGTGTCAGAACCATGGACTTAATCTCAATGCCAAAAAATGTGTCATCATCCCCTTTGGGAAAAACCCGGTTCCCATGAATTACCACATTGATGGTAGTCCACTGAACACAGAAGGTGTTATAAGAGATCTGGGAATACAGGTTGACAGCAACCTCTATTTTGATCACCACATTGATACTGTGGTCAGAAAGTCCTTCTATGTGGCACATCTCATTACTAAGGGTTTTGCACCCATTTAGAAAGAGGTCATTGTCTCCCTCTTCTCTTCCCTTATTAGGCCAATCATTGAGTACAATGCCCCATTTGGCATGTATGTCACTAGATACCTGCAACAACTGCAGAGGCTGCAAAAGTACCTCACAAAGAGGATCCTAGGCCTTAAACATTTGTCCTATATGGACAGACTCAAAAAACTCCAACTATTCTCTATCTCATATCACCTACATAGAAGTGATCTCTGCTTGACTTATGAAGCCATCTGACCCAGCTATGTTAGAAATGCTACATCTAAAGAAATCCCAATCCCTCCGCACCACATGCTCCAGAGACCTCAACCTCATTATCACAATTAAAGGAACATGCTGGAGGGACAGATTCATAAACCCAGAGACTGCCCATGCTATGGAACAGACTTCACATACATGTCAAGCAAAGCACCTAGCTGACCCTTGTCAAGAGGAATCTTGATGAGTGGATGGGAAACAGAAAATTCACCTTGGGGATAACTCCAGTGGCTGTACTTGACAGTAGCACTGGGAACTAAGGTTGAGTGGCACTATGCCAGGGTAATCCTAAGGCTAGGCTTCTAAAGACCTCAGGGCCATTAGCCTAGCACACAACTATGAATCTATGGATCCTTAAATGCTCAAGTAATCCTCACTGCATAATTCAAAGACACATAAGTCACTTTGGCATCCTCTACTGCAAGAAAATCATTACTGGAGCTAACTTCAGGGTAAGACAAATGGTAAATAGACTGAAATTCACCTGCTGATGTTATAGGAATGAAATCCAAAGGCAAAACCTTAAAAATGCCAAAAGAAGGGACGTCAAAAGGACCTAACAACCCCCATAACTGTCATTCCTTCTCAATCAAACCTTCCAAAATATCTTCCTTCCACCTCACTGAATGCAAATTCTTACAGACTGTTCCATCACCGCCCACCCTTGAATTTATAGAAATTCCCTGAGAAAACCCATTAATTATTTACTCCACAACTGCCGAATCAGGAAATTGTTGGAGCATGTGTACCACAACCCCTGCACCTTAACGGAAGAATGCATCCTATGGTCTTCTCCTCAGCCCCGGGAAAGAAACCATCCTCTGCCCACAAAAATTCCCCCTACCTTGCAGAATTTGAAATCCCTGAAATGAAGAAGGTAAATCACCCAAATTTATCGAAAATTAACTGGGACTGACCAAATTACCTTCCTGCTGGCAACACTGTACAGTTGAATGAATTCCCGCACACTTCAAACAAGTGTGCAAGAACCTGCATGCCATTCATGAGCAGCACCTGCATTAAAAGCCCAACATACCCCCCCTCCCCCTCATATCTTCCACCATCTGCTAACTGCTCCAAAGCTGTCTATAAAAGTGGCTAGCCTTTTTGCTTCCAAATCCTCTGGTCTTTCCACAACCAAGCATTTCCTGCCCATAACCATTGACCCTCCTGGATCGTGAGAAAGTTAGCCAAAAGTGGTAAGGCCAAGGCAATATATTTTTCCATCCAAACCAACATATAGTACGCAAAGCCTAATGCACAGTTTTCCCATGTTCGTGGTCACAGCCTACCTACTTTTCTCTGCCCCAAGTCCACTAAAGGTGGCAGAAGATCTTTGTTATTTGCAGTTTCTAACTGTTACAAACATCAACCCCCTTCTGCATTGATTAATTCAAAGATATCAATCTAGTCCCCTTTCGAAATCTTTTCATTAACTAAGGCCGGTATGTGAGGGGGCAGAAAGACTGCTCCTGTTTCTTGCCCCAGGGCCTGCACAGCTAAATAACCCTCAGCCAGATGCCAAAGTCCAACCTACCTCATGCTGTCACCCTACCCCACCTACGGACAACTCAAAACGTTCCATAGACAAACCTTTGTTACCCCCTCCAATGAATGCCTCACCTTGCACCTGTCCCCTTTCAGTAAGCCTCTGCAGATCCAGATTAGCACCTGCAGCTTTGCAAAACTCCTGATGTTCCCTAACCTCACCCATCTCTGGACTATTCCAAAGGCTCACCAAGTATGACATGCAGACAGAAGCTCCCAATAACATGTCATTACCTGAGGCCACATCATGCGCTACTTCAGTGGCTGGAACATCCCTGCAACAATATGCTTCAACTGCCATTCCCTTGAACCACTGAACTGTTCTTCGTCATCTATCATTTCCTCTTCAGACTGGACTCCCCAGATTCTTTGGCTGCCACAGACTCACTGGTAAGCAATTCTTGAAACCGCTCCTCCACCTGAGAAACAATGGCTGCCCATCCCTGTCACAAACTCTGTACATTCACCACTGTCAAAAGAAAGGGCAAGAATGAGACTGCAGAGAGAACAAAAAAATGTTCCTAGATTAATACTGTAACTGCCCCTTATGGGAGAATCAAACCCTGCACTTTGAGGCTGTAAGGTAAACACCTTAACCCTTATGCCAGCCTCCCACATGTGCTTACCTATTGAAGTGTGTCCCTAAAAGGAAGCCGCTCAGACTCATAAAAACATCCTCTTTGAGCAAGCAGTCTAGACAAAGCCATACCTACTGAACAGATATGGGAACACACTGATTGCTTTTGCAGTTTGTAGCATTAGTTAAAAGGTATTCTGAGAGGAGGTACTGTATTATCCTGTCAGCCCCCTCTTTATCCTAATAGAACACTGAGCATACACAACCAGAGACTTTCCTACCAGACGTCCCAGACACACACCAGTTATGAGGCAAATTTGTGCAGTTGTTAACCCTCTGTACATTAAGCACCAAGGGGATGTGTGGTCAGTACTCATGACCCTCAACCAAGAGTCAAAATTAATGGACGGACAAAGCCCCAAAAACAAGGGCAATTTAAATATTGTTCTTATAAACCAAAAAGTTCAAAAATACAAAACTCAAAAATACAACCAATGCCTCTGAAGTAGTACCACATCCACTGAAGTAACACTGGATTAAAAACCAAAATAAGTAAACAAATATTTTATTCTCTGATCAAGGAGATAGTAAAATCAAACAAAGTTAAAACCTAAAAGGTTGGTAGATTAAAAGGTTTTGTGTTACCATACATTTTCTGAAGGACATGACTTCTGAAACTCAAATATCTGTCATTTAATTTAATGAGCACAGTCCTTACTGATTATTCTCTGATCAAGGAGATAGTAAAATCAAACAAAGTTAAAACCTAAAAGGTTGGTAGATTAAAAGGTTTTGTGTTACCATACATTTTCTGAAGGATATGACTTCTGAAACTCAAATATCTGTCATTTAATGAGCACAGTCCTTACTGATTGTTACAACATCCAGAAAACCAGATGTCTATGAGGAACCTACCAAAATTATGAAACAAAATCTGAACATTCTTCACAATTTGACAGTTGAGAGGATGCTTCACTCACAGACCAAATGTCCACATGTTCCCACTATCCCCTTCCCAATGGTTTGCACTGCACTGTGCATGTGCAGCAGATGATCATTATCCTGCCTAGCTCAAAGCCCACAAAAAGACATTTGCAGCTTCTGCTGACCACCACTAACCCACAGCAGCTATAGAGAAGCCGAGGCAGCGTACCACCACTACCCATGAAGACTCTGTCCAGAATATAGAACCAGAACACCCATCGCACCACTCCACACACCCAGGGAGTACCAAGTCACCAACCAATGCTGCAATGAAACCCCAAACAATGAAATCCTCAAGGATTAAAGAATGGCTAAGAAGGTATGTAAGCCCGCTCTTAATGCTACTGAACCTCACCACAAAGCACTCACCCCCCCCCAGTTAACTAGAAGGCCAATTCCCTGCACTTCCTTCCCCATTTTTTTATTTTGCCTAGACCAGAAGCTTCCATCCCCAATAGTGCCAACCACTGCTTCTGCCTGAACCATACAACACCTCTTTTCCACAGCTCTCACCTGATATTCCCCACCAAGAGAGGAAAAAAACAAAATATTTAATTGTTAACCCCCCTTCAACACCACCAAGCACACCATAACCCTAGTTACTAAGCATCACCCACTCAACCTTGCACACAACTATCAATCCAAGGCCAACCTGACCACAGTAGTACCTACAGTTTGTCTCAGACATAAATCTGCACTGTACCAAAAGCACTAAATCTGAACCTTCCCCAACTGCACTCACATAAATCCTCTAAGCCCCATTCCAAACCTACCTCACTTCCTCCCAGCTTCCCCTTATTTAATTAACCCTTCTCTACCCACAGCTCTTACCTAAACTCCTTCCCATTCATTCTAGCCTTAACATCTTCTCTACCCCACCCCCATCCCCTTTCTCCCACTCCAACCACCTTCTTATTACTACATAACCACTAACACTAAAGATGTCCCTGGACAAATTTATTTGTTCCCAAACATCATTTATTGTTCTAAATATTGGATAGTTTGCTTATATGCTGAGGTGTTGAAGGGAGGAAGTCTGTTTCAGTTATTTAAGCAATAAGGTACAATGTAGAGTCTGATTGATCTTATGTGATAAGATCACTCTCCATGCACCTCAGATCATGAAATATAGTTGATTGCCTTCACGACCAAGGAGTGACATTTATCACAGACTAACATATAATCATATAATGCCTTGTTATTATTATAGAATGGTTTACGTTGATAATAACGTTTACTTTTCTGGGTCTGATGCAGCAGAAGCAGTAATATCATTGTCTAATTATATCACCGTTGCTGTTTTTCACTAGCCATTTAGAACTATTGTCTAAACATTGTTTTAATTTAAGTAAACCCAGGTTATTTTTTTTATACAAATAATTTAAGACAAGTACAAACCAAGTCAAATAAAATTCCTAAAAGATGAGCAGTGTGAAGCAATGTATAATAAACAGTAATACGTTATATATATAGGAAGAATCATTCCAGACAGATGACGTAAAGAGTTGCTGAAGCATCCTTTATGCTGGGTGTATTGCAAAAAAGGTGAAATATAGACGTGCATTTGTGATTTTTATCATTATTCAGGGCTTTGCTTTCACTATACTCAAACTATTCTGTTCAGATTTGGAGTTTTATGCTTTAAGAGAAAGGAAGGCTTAAGACTGTCAAATATAACTGCAAGTATGGTGAAGAGGATGCAGCTATGCAATAAAAAGGCTGCAACCAATGGCTCTTGTATAACCTGCAGGAGGAAATGGAAAAGAAGTCTTAACAAAGAGGATAAGATCTAAAACCAACAGCTTGTTAAAAGTAAAGCTGTGTGAGTACATGTGTCAATGAGAGACAGATGCCAGAAACAAGTAGGCTTCCCTGCAGTTAAAAGTATTTCAAAGGCTTTTCTACTTTGAAACAAGTAAATGTCATCTTTGTGTCTGCTTCTGTGAAGCAGTTTCACGGTATGTAAGACTATGTTTAAAAAATAAGATTTGCTTGAAGAAAAGGATAAAGCAGGGCATGGAAGGCAATGATTTCTGAGTTATTGTTGGGTCATATTAAAATTCTAGTTGATGTCACTGTGGCAGATGATACAGTGTGAAGGGAATATCATGTGTGACTGTATGTGCTCAAACCATGTGGATATGAAGAGAGATAAAAAACAAGACAAACATAAGGAGGAAGAAAGTATGATGGGCACCATGGCTGGGTGATGGCTAAATAATCAGCAAACCTTGATATTTCTAATTCCTTCACAGTCAGACATTTTCCCAAAGTTTATGAATACATTTCTTTTGTTGTTGTTGTGCTTCCCCGAGTAATCTTGCTGTGGAGCTCCTCTGCCTACTTATAACTAGTTCATGCATTTAGGTGGAATTCGAGCTGGGCATTCTGGGCTATTTGAGGGCCCAGTTCTTCATTTCTGCTTGCTTGGCAACCCGTTCTGCTCTCTGTTCCCTAGTGAGAGTCTGGAGGTAAGGAGTGGATCAGCTCTAGACCTGTTGAGCACCCTAAACTCTTCCCATGGGATAAGTCCCCTATCATCACTCCTCTGAGCCTACAATTTCTTCCTCCCAAGAGGAAGCTTGCCTTGTCATACTAGTTTCCATTCAGTTACTTAGTACTAGTGCACTACAGTGTGTGCTTAGCTGACAGGGGACTTTACTAAGTGACCACCTCATGTTCCTGGCAATTGTCTCTGGTGTGCAAAGCCAGAGCTGACTCATTACCCCACCCCCTACAGCAAAGATGGGCTAGCCAACAGTAGCCAGTCAATTCCATCATCTTCAACCAACTTGTACAGACACCTATGCTGACAGTTGAATTCCAGTCACCTGGGAAATAAGATTTATCCTTCCATGCCACAAAGCCATCAAGTTTGGCACCCCTGCTTCTGGCAATATTTTGTGTAACATGCCGAGTTTTCAAAATACATTGACATATTCTAATAGCATTTTCACTAAATAGACAGTATCCTTTGTGCAAAGCTGTGTTTATTTTTGTTGTATTTTTCTGATACAAAATAAATCATATTGAAATATGTATTTTACTCTGAATAACATATTAGTTACATTCTGCTCTTATAACAACTCATGGTATTTATGTTTTTTGTGACATTTTTATTTGTCACTCAGGAAATCATGGTGATTACATCATTCTTCTTAACCACATATTATGAGCATTCAGTTTTTGAAAAGGTGACAGACATAAAGATCTAAATTTAACCTCTCTTACTGAGAGTATAATGCATATATGTTTTTAAGACATTCTTATGAAAACTACAGACAAGACACTCAGAAAGCCACTTGAATGCAGCAAATTGGATTTATCTGCTAGACAGGGGTCCAGAGAAGTAAATATTGCGGGAAGAAATATCCAGGGAATTGTTATGGCTAGGCTTGCAAAGGCCCTAGGGCCGATAGCCTAGTACCAACCTATGAACTTATGATATAACGATAGATAGCTAAATAAATAAATAAATAAGTGAAAGTTACAGGAGATAGAGGCACCATACACCCCCACTATGTTATTTCATCTCTAAAATGAGAGATACTTGATCATAGGATCATAGGATTATAAGAAGTTACTAGGCTAATAGCCCCAGAGCCCTTACAAGCCTAGCCACATTCAGCCTATGTTCCCAAGGGTGTCAGGTTCAGGCAGACACTAAAATCAACACCTATTGCCCCTATTCAAGAAGGACACAGGTGGAACCCCTGGGTTGAATTTCTGGTTACCCATCCAGTTGTCAAATTAGGCTTAAATAGCACCAATGAGGGGCTTTGTTTAGCACTTTCTTTAACATGAAAGGAAGGTTGGGCAACCTCTGTGAGACAAACTTGTTTGTCCAGAAAGTTCTGTTGATGTCATATACCAAGTTAAGGTCCTTTGAGTGAGTGACTCGTGTGCCATTTGACTTGCAAATGTGCACCATTTCCATTAAAGTTGGGTCAGAGATTGCACAGGTCGCGTGTGAGCAGTCTGTATGACACAGGGTAAAGTGGCAATGATTTCAGTCTGTCCGTATAAGACAGATCTTGAAGAACCTGAATTTTCTTTGTAAAGAACCTTTCTGGTCTTTCCAGTTCTTGCAGGTTTTTGGAAAGGAACACACCAAAAGGAGCACTGTACTCTCTTATTGGCTTGATGAGGGAAGAGTATGGGGATGGGTATAATCTCTTTTTATCTGGAGGCAATGTTCTTACTTATGAGATGAGCAATACAAAATGCCCTTCTTACCACTGTGGAGACAAGGTGATCAAGGCTAAGGTTGCTTTCAACCTGTGTGCCCTGATCTCTCGCCATTGACTTTGTGCTTAGCGTATTGCTATTGATATGGTAGTTTGCAGGGACATCAATTGCTGAAGGGGGTGATAATGCATTTTTTGCATTAAGTTTAAGACCATGACTTTGTTACCACTCATTAGTCTGTGTAAGACCTTATTGCAGAACGTTGACATCACTAGGGGTTTCAATTATCGCTCCCAGTTTGCAGTAATCAGAAAACTTTGTCAGCCACAGTCCTTTAGCTTTAGCCTGTACTTCAGAGAAGTAGTTTCTGAACACTAGGGGTCCCAGAAACGTTCTCTGTCTAACAACACTGGTTACAGGTCTGCCGGAGGAAATGGAGTCTCCTATTTTGTCCATATGAGTTCTATCAGTGAGGCAGTTTGCAACCCACCTGACAATATATGGGTAGATACCCAGCTGAGTGAGTTTATCAATGATGCCTGAGTGGGGGATTATGTCAAAGGCCTTGGCTAAGTCTAGGTAGGCCGTATGCACATATCTGCCCTCATCTAGGACATTGATGACTGTCTCAAAGATGTTCGCCAAGTTTAACAGGCATGATCTTCCCTTGACAAAGCCAAACAGGGTGAGGTTGAGCATTTGGAAACGTTCTATATCATTGTTAATAAGGTCCATGATGACTTGTTCCATGGCCTTGCAGATAAGGCTGGTCAGGCTAATGGGTCTGTAGTTCCTGAGGCCGTGGATGCACCCCCTTTGTGCAAAGGGATTATGGAAGATGTTTTTCATTCCACTGGGACAAAGCCAGTGCTTAGACTGTGATTGAAAATTGTGATCAATGGTGATGCTGATTCCAATTTTAACCAATGTAGAACACAGTCCGGGATGTTGTCTGTCCCACATGGTCTGTGTTTTTGGCCTTGGAGAGGGCATTTAATACCTGCTTCTCAGAGATACTAGGTGGGAGACAGGTGTTAGGGATGCTTTGGTTTAGATGTGGTGGAGACAGGAGAGTGAAGTTTTAACTGAACCTGTCAGCCAACAGATTTTCTATAGTCACAGGTTCTATATATGTAGTACCATTAACTATGAGTTCAGCTCAGATCTGGGCCTTACCTTTGAGGTTACAGATGTAACTAAAGAACACCTTGTGGTTATCCTTAGTTAGGGAAAGATAATTTGGATTCATAGTTAGGTTTGGACGACTTCACTAGTAGTCTTTATTTGCTTGTTTAAGTTGAGGACAGAGTGTTTCCAGTTTTGAGACTGTTCCTTCCTACACTTAGTAATTTCTTTCAGTAAGCAGGCCAAACAAACACTTCAGTTAAACACACATATTTCCAACTAAAAGAGGAATGCTGTTTTTCTCAGCTCTTCCCACTAATTCACTGATGTTATTCACTGTTTGCAAAGGAATTTTTTGCTTATGTTTCTAACTGACCCGAGCTAAGACCTCTTAAAACTCAAACAGAACAGAAAACTTAAAACAAAACAAATGTAAAACAAGACTAAGATACAAAATAGAAGTTACCAAACCTTAAATGAAAAACTTCAATTCAAAATAAAATGCAGCCAGAGATCAGCAATATTCATGCAGAGTACTGCAGAATCAATCTTCTGCGACAACACTCACTGCTGGACACTAGTGATGGCACATAATACTATTGGTCAGTATTGTTTTCCATGCTAACCCAGCTGCCCATTCTCACCTTATGAAAACTGTGTTTGCTGTAAAATGTATATAAGGAGCTACACAAAGTAGCAATGGCAAGAATTGTACAATATATCCTTCTGCTAAGACTCAAACAACTAAACCAATTAAAAGCTTAGAAGACAGAGGTCTGAACAATGCCTAGAAACAAATCACTAAACAGATGTAAGCTTGGAACTAGCATTGAAACCTTGGCCCTCTAGAAAGGAGGGCAGCTGCACTCCCACTTGTAAAATCAGAGAAGCCTATGAAAAAAGCAGTCAGGAACACATTGACCATTATGCTGACTGATGATTTTAACGTATTGGCCAGATATGTGTCTTCTTGGAAAACAGGTTGATGTATTCGCTAACAATTGTCATTGAACTTCTCTTCCAATTACCTTTACATACATTGTTTACATTATGCTTCTAATATCACATAACAATAAATTGGCTTCATTTTGAATTGTAATGAGCACATTTTTTCATTCTATATGTTACTTCTATGCCATAGCATTTCAAGCAGATGTAATTATCTGTTATAAGTCATAATGTAACAATACACGGACCAGATTCATAAATGCCTACACTAAGTGTACACCATGTTCACAACACGAGCATAACTTCTACCTTCCTCCTCCTAACCTTAGTTTCCCTACTAATTTTCTTACAGCTTTAAATATTGAATGGGATTCATAAAGTTTACCTTGATGTGTTGACTACATCTTCACTTACTATAATCTGAGACTAGACAGTACAAAAATGTGTTAGGGATGTTCTTGAGTACAGATCATGTACACAATAGTGTTGGCATTCATGAATCCGCCCGTTTATTTTTTTTAAGATCTATTATGCTTGCTTTCCTGTACAGAAACAATTTGTAAATTTTTTCTAAAGCAGTTTCTGATAGGCAGTCTAATACTGCTTTGGTCCTGAGTATAACTGGATATTTCGTTTAACCACTTGCTCATATTTTTGTAGTTTACAGGACAGGTTTAGATTCTTGTTAAGTATAGAAATTTAATTTGAGTGTAAAGATTTCCACTAAAGGAAAGCTTTAGGCTGATGGAGGCACAGACTGTCATGCAACAAGAAGTGAACTTGTTACTGAAACAGCAAAATAAGGTTAATCTTGATAGTATGGGTAAATGCTGGACTGGATATATGTCCATTTTCAGTGGAGGCCCGGGGAGAAAAGCTCCACATAAAATAAAGACATTTTATAAAATGCTCCAATTACAGTAAAAAAACATTTGTAGACAACATTGAACCAACGATAAAAATAAGATTACATTAATGATGCTCAGCTACAGTCAAAAAGTACTTAAAATACAGATTCATTGGCAGTACAGTCCTACTGACAAACATAAATCTATTTAATAAACATATTCATTGCCAGAACAGTGATGATGCAGAATATAAACACAGGTAGGGAGTTGTTTCTTGGGTTAACAAAAATTGCTGAGAAATTAGTTTAACAGAGAAATAAAAAGAGCCATGCAAGAAGACTTAAGTAAACAGGCTAAAAAGTGGTAAGCCAAAGGAGAATTGAGTCAGTCAGGATTAGAGCATGGACAAAGCCATTGTGATTTTAGGAAGATTCTCAGTTGTTTTTTGAAAAGTGGAGTGGACGACAAGGATGTTGGTTCTCTAGGAAGCTTTTTCCAAGTGTTTCCAATTGAGTTAGTAAACAGGTTATCCCCAGATTTGTTGTTGGATTTTTGGGAAGAGACAAGTATTCTGTTGGCAGATCGTAAGGTTGAAAGATTGTGATAGGGGCTAATGAGGTTTCTGAGTATAGGAGTATTTCAGGGATGATGCAGGATCTTCTGTATGAGTAGGAGTTGCTGAAAAATAAACTGGTGTAGTTCAGACCATCCCATAAGTTTGAGATTTTCACAATGGTGGGTATGAAATGGGGCACCAGTGGCAAATCTGGCAATGTTATTGTACAAAGTTGCCATCTTATTTATATTGCTTTTGGAGAGGTTTGTATAGATTGGGGAGGCATAGAGGAGGGTAGAGGTTAGGTGAGTTTGGGCAGTAGTAGCCCTGGCTGAAGGAGTAAGAAATGATTTAATTCTGTACAGGAAACCAAGTTTTTATTAACTGATTTGATTCTTAGGTTGATATGAGTGTCAAAATCTAGGTTATGATCAATTGTTACCCCTAGGAGTTTGGTGGTAGTATCAGGAGCTATTTTGGTACCATTTTTACAGGTGATTGAGAAGTTTGTGGTGGGGGATTTTTTTGTGGAGATGAACAACAGTAGCTTCATTTTTTTAGGGTTGAGTAGGAGACAGTGTTGGGGGAACCAGTTTTCTACTGAAGTAAATATTGCTTGGGTCCTGGATTGAAGTTGGGAAGGTGAGGAGGTAGCACAGATTAAAGTTGAGTCATCAGCATATTGTACACATCAGGTTTGAGGAAGTGAGGCTGACAGTCCATTAATGAAAATGGTAAAGAGGAGTGGTCCTAAAATTGATCCTTGAGGGACTCCGAGAGTAATAGGGCACAATGAGGACAGTTTCTTGTCCTAGAGGACTACTTGCTGTCTGTTTTCTAGATAAGATTTAAACCATTTGATTGTTTGTTTATGTAATGGAAGAGATTCAAGTGTATTTATTAGTAGTTTATGATTCACCATATCAAATGCCCTGGAGAGGTCAATGAAGATGGCAGAGGAAAGTAGATTATTTTGATTTTTGTTTATACAGTCTGTAAAGGATAAGAGATCTGTGGTG
Source organism: Protopterus annectens (assembly GCF_019279795.1). Classification (NCBI taxonomy): domain Eukaryota; kingdom Metazoa; phylum Chordata; order Ceratodontiformes; family Protopteridae; genus Protopterus; species Protopterus annectens. The sequence goes on from NC_056730.1 coordinate 1,035,681,696, forward strand.
GTGCTATGATATGGTCTAAAAAGGTGTTGGCAGTCAACTAGATGGTGATTCCAGAGGAGATATTTAAGAAGTTGGCGATGAATACATCTCTCCATTATTTTTGCTATGGGGGAGAGGAAGGCTATTGGCCAGAAGTTTGCAAGTTCACTTGTGTTCCCACCCTTGTGGAGGGGGATAATATGTGACATTTTCCAAATGTTGGGGATGGAACATCCAGTAATGGATCTGTTTATTAAGATGGAGATGGGGAAGGCAAGTACTTCAGCTGCTAGTTTCAAATATTTGGCTGGAAGAAGATCAGCTGATGGGGTGCCAGGTTTAGGTTTTAGAAGTAGTTTATGTATGAGAGATGATGGAATGGGTTGTTTTTGTAATAGGGGTAGTGAACTTTTGGCACCAGGTGGGCTGGAGGTGGACTCAGCTAGTAAAGACTTAGTTAGAGATTGAGCAGTTTCAGAGAAAAAATTGTTGAAAGTGTCCACAATTTGGGAGGAAGAAAGTTGAGTCAAGTTTGAGGGGGTAGGTGTTTTAGAGTGGCCAGGATGAAATAGTTTAGTTATTCCTGGTTTGTTGGAATTGTAAGTAATAGTTTTTTGTCAAGGAATATGGCTTTCTTAGTGGCATTTCTCAGTTGTCTGTAGTTTAGGTGATCAGTAGGATTTTTTTGTATGTCTCCATTTGGTCCATAGATTATTTCTGAGTTGCATTGTTTTGCCTAGTCTCTTTTGTGAGCCAGGGAGCTGGTTTGTTTCTAATTCTGATTGTATGGGAAGGGGCATGGTGCTCTAGGATTTGTAAAAATTTATTGTTAAAATATGAGACAGCTTCCTCTAGAGGTAGGTGTTTTAGGGGGCTCCAGTTGCAGGCTCTGAGATCAGCTTGAAAGTTAACAGGGTTTAGTTTTTTTTTTTTATTTAGGGTGGTTTTAAGATTTACTTGGTTGGGTATTGAGTTTTCTAGTTTAGTTATGAATGTAGGAGAGTGGTCACTGATATTGTCTGGAAGTATGCCTGTTTTATAAAAATGGGGGTTTCTGTTGACTACTATCCAGTCTAATGTGGTTTGTTTGTTACTAGGTTTATGAGTTCTTGTGGGGTAGGTGATGTTTTGATGAAAGCCGTGAAGGTTTATATGGCTAGAAGGATTCTCAGCAGCACAACTTTTCCAGTCAATGTTGAGATCACCGAGAAGTATGGTTTCTTGGTGGAAATTTGAGGAGAGCCAACAGGGGATGTTTTCAACGGTAGTAATATTATTCCCTGGGGGCATATAAGGGCAGATAATATAAGTGGCTTTATTATCATTAATTAAAAGTTTGGATATTAAGATCTCAGTATTGTAAGGTGAAGGAGGAATAATATCAGGAGCGGAGAGTTGCAGTTTCGATTTATATAATATAGCAACCCCACCTCCTTTTTGTTTTGGGCGGTCTGATCTAAATATGTTATAGCCTGGGGGGATAATATCATTGTCCTTAGTGCTTGGTTTGAGCAGGTTTCTGTTAGGTCGAGGATATCAAAGGAGTGTAAGTCTAACAGGGCATGTAAGTGGGTAATTTTATTATTTACACTACGAATGTTTAGGTGGGCTATGAGTAGAGAGCTTTTGCTCAGAGAGGGGCTGTAGGAGGAGTCTGGCTGGGGCGATTGGGGATAAGTAATGTTAGTATAGGGCCGGGGTAAGGATGAATGTCACCATGTAGTAGTAAGTACTGTTGTGGGATAGGAGATAGTTTCAGTAGTTTAATTAGCATATGGCTCAGTTTTTTGTTTTGGACATATTTGAAATGGATTGTTCTATGAAATTGTGGTAGAAGGTAGGATGGTGATGATGTGATGTTACAATGGGACTTTGGGGTAGAAAGGGAGTGAGGGGTAGTATGTTTTAAGGGGTTGTACCATTTAGCTAAGTGTATGGTTTTATAACAAGTGAGGTTATAGGATAGTAGCAGAGTGCCAAGTATTATTGTAAGTAGGAGTAAGTTAGTGTTAGTTATAACATTAGTGTTGGCCAGCATGAAATTGTGTTTAGAAGGTGATACAGGGAGAAGTTGGTGTGTACTATATATAAGTACAGGGCGACTGAAAAGAGAGCAAAGGGGCAGAAAGGGGATGGGTTATTTTATGAGGTATGTAAAGGTGAAGGGGTGGGACTATACAGAATTAGAAAGAAGAAGATAAGGAGGAAAGATGGAGGGGTTGCTAAGTGAATAATGAGGTTAAGTAGACTATAGCAATAATCCATGCCTGGGTGTGGGTAATGCTGGATTTACCCACGGTTGGCGTGGTTTGGTCCCGAGGGACCAAACAAAGCCAACCGTGGGTAAATACAGCATTACCCACACCCAGAAGTGGGTTATTGCTATTATACCATGACATTATTTAACAAAATAAACTATTACTTTTCTTAAATAATGGCATAGTATAATGCCTGTTTACTGCCCTTCCGCAGATGTCTGGCATCCGCGGCAGTTCTGATGTACTGCACGCCTGCGCAGTACATCAGAGCTGTGAGAACGGAGAAAGCAAGATCTCCGTTGCTTTTTTATTAAGCTATGTTAAATGGGTGTAACATAGCGAGACAGTTTTAAAATAAGCAACGGAGATGTCCGTTGCTTATTTTAAAACTGTCTCACTATGTTAAATCCATTTAACATAGCGAAACAGTAAAAAAAGCAACAGAGATCTTGCTTTCTCCGTTGCTTTTTTTTTAAAACCTGTCTCGCTATGTTAAATGGGTTTAGCATAGCGAGACAGCTTTAAAATAAGCAACAGAGATCTCCGTTGCTTATTTTAAAGCTGTCTTGCTATGTTAAACCCATTTAACATAGCGAGAAAGTGTTTTAAAAGTAGAGTTATACTAATGGAAAAAAGTCCGGGCGACCGGACCTTTTTCCATTAGTATAACTCGATTTACAATGTGCACGCTGGCCAATCAGCATGCACGTTTTGGGGGGGTCATGGTATAATATAGGATAGAGCTGGAAGGGGTGTGGTTTGATGCAGTATAAGTTTAGATGTAGTGGGGATGGGTGAGATTTGGGGGTAGGGTAGGGGAGCGGAGTGAGCCTGCAGGGCGAACGTAGCGTGTAGAACTGGAAGATAAGTACAACAGCAACAAAGTATCAGCTAACTGTAGTGATTTGGCTCTAATTGTTAAAAAGTATAGAGATAATATGGTGAAACTAATTGTTTACAGGACAACAGCTAGCAAGAGGAGTATGAAGGAGAGAGTCTCTGTTAAAATACTTTGGCAAGAGATGCAGACAGTAGAAGTCAATAAAAAATGATTTAGACATATAGCTAAGTGATTTACAAACTAAGAAATATGTTGGAGGTATGCTGCCATCTAGTGGTCATCAGGAAGAAGGCAAAATAGTTGAGAGCGAGGAGAAAGGAGAGTAAAGAATGGGAAGAAGGGATAGATAAGTAGGTTAGGGCTGCTGGCGTCCTTTCCATTTGCTTAGTTTCCAGATAGCAACTAGAGCATTCAAACTATATTTAATTATGACTCTATGAACGCTACTGCAACTCTCAGTAGAATTGCAGCATTAATAAAAGGTTAGCTCAAAAACTATATTTAACTGTTACTCCATGAATGCTACCACAACTCACAGTAGAAATGCAGCATTAATAAAAGGTTAGCACTCAATCTTTGTCACTGAGGACACATACTTAGGAAGTCTTTGTGGTATTAATATGTTGCAGAAGGTAGAGGTCAGAAATAGGGTTATCAGATTGCGGTCCAAACACAGTGTTGATTGACAATGGCCTGGATGAACCCACAGGGGAGGTCCGTTTATGGGCTATAAGGCAAGAGGAAGGGAGGTTAGATCAGAGGCAGTTACCAAAAAAGGGAGACATTTAACTAGCAAAGACAGATTAATACAATAGTTATACAAAACTCACACCACAGTAATTATAAATCAACTACACACCACAATTAAATTGAAAAAAAAACATTAAATGAGCTAGTATCTATAAATTAGCAGTGATTATAAATCAATTGCACATTACAATTAAGTTGAAAAACATTAAATATGCTATGCAACTAACAGGACTGTAAAAATATTAGGCAATTAGCTGTGGGTAATATCTAATTAATCAAATAATTACTTGTCTAATTAATTAAATATATACTAGAGTAATAGAGCATTATAGGCTACATGGAAACCAATATCTGAATTTGGCTAGCCTACAGGATAATTCTAAACTAATCTAAGATAGATAACAATAGCTAACAGTTCAACAGGCATTTAACAAATACTTGTCTACTGGCTAATTCTAAACTAATCAAAGGTAGATAACAATAGTTAACAGTTCAACAGGCATTTAACAAATATATTGGGAAAACAAGAAGGTACAGTTAACACATTAGCCACAGCTGTAGAATGTTAATTGCCATACAGCTGTAGCCCCAGAATTAGCAACGCTGACTTCACTACGTGCAGCTGCTATTCAAGTACTCGCAAGCAGTAGCAACTGAGAATAAGACAATTCCTTTCTGAAACATCATGAGAAATACATACATGTGATACACTATGTTGCATCGCATAAGCAGAGAGATACTTGATAAACAGTAGTTAAAATATTTAAATATGTTGCCAACAGTAAACAAGATGCTTACCAGAAAGCTACAAGATTGCACTTAACATGCTCGCAAACAAACGATCTGCTCAGCAGCAGGAAGGAAAATAGTGGTTTTAAAAATGGCGTTGGCAAATCTAGGGTACCTAAGATAGCTAGAAACAGGAAGTGAGGTAAATGGGAGGTGTCTAGGCATCCAGGTAGCGGGGCTAGCACCCAGGTCAGAGACAGCACAAACACCTATCAGTGAAGTAGTTTAACTGACTATGGAGAGAGAATAGAGAGATCGTGCAGGAAAGATGCTAGGGACTAAATACAGTGAGAAGTCGACCAGCAACACAAAAGGCAATAGAAGAACTATTAGCCCCAGGTAGCACAACTATGCATACAGGTGGTCTTTACAATAATGCCAGAGCAGTGGAACACAAGACAAAAAACATATTAGCAGTATGACATTAGAAGAGAGGCAGGGACAGCACAAACAGGAAGAGCAGGGTAGAAACCACAGGCAGTAGGATAGCGGAGGGAAGAACTGGAAGGTAAATACTACAGCAAAAATGTATCATCTGACTGTAGTGATTGGGCTATAATTGTTAAAAGGTATAGAGAGAATACGGTGAAACAAAGTGTTTTCAGGAGAAGAGCTAGCAAGAGGAGTATGAAGGAGCAGGTCTCTGTTAAAATACTTTGGCAAGGGATGCGGACAGTAGAAGTCACTAAAAAAGGATTTAGACATATAGCCAAGTGATTTACAAACTAAGAAATATGTTGGAGGTGTGCTGCCATCTAGTGGTCATCAGGAAGAAGGCAAAATGGTTGAGAGCGGGGAGAAAGGACAGTAAAGAATGGGAAGAAGGGATAGATAAGTAGGTTAGGGCTGCTGGCGTCCTTTTCATTTGCTTAATTTCCAGATAGCAACTAGTGCATTCAAACTAGGTTAGCTCAAAAACTATATTTAACTGTTACTCTATGAATGCTACCACAACTCACAGTAGAAATGCAATGTTAATAAAAGGTTAGCACTCAATCCTTGTCACTGAGGACACATACTTAGGAAGTCTTTGTGGGTATTAATATGTTGCAGAAAGCAGAGGTCAGAAATAGGGCTATCAGATTATGGTCCACACACAGTGTTGATTAACAATGGCCTGGATGAACCCACAGGGGAGGTCTGTTTATGGGGGTTAGCAAGGTAAATGCAGATGATGGTGATGATGGATGTTTCCAGGTCAACAACAAGATATAAAATGCCAGTTTCTCTCTCTCTAGGAGAGTTCTTAAATCAATATCACATTTTGCTGCTGTGCTAGCCTGGATGACATCAAATTTTGTCACCTGCCTTCAGTTCCCAGGCTAAATTCCTTTTGTCAACACTAACCGAATTTAGCAGCTGTCTGTGAGGATACATAGCCTTCAGATGTTTGCAACTTGGCATAAAACACATTCTGTCAACTACTCAGAGTGCTGGAAGGATTAATGAGATGCTCCAACTATTGCCAGTTGCTTACACAATGGTGGATGAGCTGTATGAGAAGCTTGGTATTTATGAACCTCTTTATTCTCTTCCATTCACTGAGATTACCGGGTATGCTCCTGTCTGGGTGGTGCCACAAAGAGTCCGGTGATCGTCTACAGCCGCCATGGATACCCACCTTGCCTTTTCAGAGCCATCAGCTTGGTTCTGAAAAGATAACACTTCCTGTGTCTCAGGAAGATAGAGGGAGGAAAGATTAAACATTAGCATATCTTCAACTGTTTCCACATTGACTTCTTCACTGTCTCTGCCTCTAGTGATAATTTCTTTTTTTTCCGGTCGCTCCGTACCTCTGTGGCTTTTATAGGAGATGGAAGTTTGCAAAAGAATTATACTTGTTTTTTATCTGTTACAGATTTTTTATGTCCATGAAATTCATTTAGTCACAGATAGTAACTGCATTGGATAATGGTATAATATGAGGAAACACTTGTTTTCAGTAGAAACTGCAAAGCTACACTTTCATTATATGCATATTTCTTACTATATGCAGCTATTTCCTTGTGTCTGTATCACTGCTAAAAACAAGCCTTTTTAATGTAATCCACTAAGTCATATTTGTACTTTGTAAAGGATTTTTGTCATTTATATCCATTTATTATGTAGAGAGTGGTTCAAAGATACATATAATTCATTACTTTGCTGGTATTTGGGTTCGGTATATTGTATGTGTTAGCCAAGCACTGCTGATTTGGCAACATTACAGGAATGAGTCCTGACCTAAATTGGGTGGTCAATAAGTAAGAAAATAAAATAAAATTTTTTCAATTATGACGCATGTCTGTGTTAACTTGACATTTATATTGTTCTTTTTTTTTTGACTGGGTTGATGAGTTTGTCTCAGCTTGATTGTGTTGAGTTGTGTTATGTTACATGGCTAAAATATATCCTGTATAAAAGGATTACTGAGACTGAATAGTATGCATTAGTAGATACTTGCGTTGGTAATAAATTCTATCTGTGCTTTCATTACAGCATGAAAGGCTGGAATGCATTTCATGTGAATATCCTGCAAATTATTAGATGCTGCAAATAATGTTCTCATTTCAGTCAAGGTGCTTTCTTACATCCATTCTCCATTTTTCCTCCTTCCTGACCTGAAAGAATTGATTGTTCTACATTCCACTACAAAAAGACGGCCTGTCGGGAATGTCTGATATTATAATGGTCTTGTAATGTTTTAAACAAGCACAATGAGACCTCAGTAAATGACTCATCTGTATCATTTTTGCTGCCAATCCTTTTTCATTGGTGATAGTTGCACCTGCATACATGCATTTGAGTGCTTCAGATTCTCAGTACAACACTAATCTCTGACAACGTCTACTAAATTGTATTGTGGAACAGTAGTTTGCAGACTCGCTAAATGTTAGATTCAGGAATGCAGCCACCTGACCTAAATGTAGTTGTCAGTACCTTAGACAGTGTGATTTATTTTCATGACAAATTATGAATATATGCCATTTATTAATTTTTTCTGTTAATATCTTGACCCCAAATGAGTCTATATTGTGCTTTGCTATATCACACCAGAGGCTAAGTAATGCTGGAAAATGTCTCTTGGATACCTAATTTCCTACTAACAGTATGTGTATATGTCATATGTATGCAAACATCTCAGGTAGTATGTCTTCTGTAACCAGGCTGTTCAATGCTTTGGTCAGGAATCACTCGTAAACCAAAGGAAATAGTAAGTATGAGAGAAAATGAAATGTATTTTCATGCCAAATTATGAATATATATACCGTATTAATATTTCTGCCAGTAACTTGACTAAGAATGAGACCATATGGTGCATCTCTGTATCAAATACAATCTTATATAATGCTGCAAAAGTTCTCTCTGATACCTAGTATTTACCTGTCACTGCTTTACAGATATTTATACTTGTGTAGTAATAAAATATGCATATGTTGAAAATATCATATTTATGTAAATGGCTTAAGTAATGCTCATTTAGTAGCACTGTAGAGTAGCATTTCACAGCCAGATCTAGCACTCAGTTCAAGGATGGTTCTTTTCACAAATTAGGAGGTCTGTAAGTTCAAAAGCAGACTTTATTTTCATGCAACATTATCAATATACTGTATGTTAATTTTCGTCTAATTACCTGACCAAAAAGAAATATACAGATATAATACTTCAGGGTATGAAATATGAAGTGAAATCTTGACAAAAATAACATGGTACCTTTGGTGACTGGACAGGTCATTTTTGTTTGTGCTAAGCATTTCTGGGTTGGGTAAAGATGGAGAGGCCAGGACAAGTGAAGGTCTTCAATTTTTGTTGTGATTGAGGTAACTGCATCCAGCATCGTGGATATGTTTTGGTGACCCTACTACCCAGACATACAAATAAAGTGTGTGAACTGCTTCTTATACTTTAGTTCGAGACTGCTGGACATTCAGTACTTATCATCATGTTTAATGTCTACTTTTATTATCAACACATAGCATATATCAAGAATAATGCTTAATACAGTTTTATTTGACATGTCAATCAAGTTAATAATGTCTTTGAGATGTGCTTGTAATTGTGCTTAGGAAATATGCACATAAATAAACTTGAACTTCAACTTGAATATAATATCCCTAGTTTCAAACAAAATGTTTCATAATGCTGGAAAGATAATCAGTGAGACTGCGGTGGTGGTGCTGCAGTAGCGGTGTCGACTCACAGTTAGACGTTGCCTGTTCGACTCTCAATTAGAGCATCTACTGTGTAGCGACATGAGTGAATGGGCGTTCCTTCGTTGAAGGTTGTGCATTAGGCCCGGCAAGCCAGTACGTAAAAATCTACTGCCAATCATTAGCGGACAGGAGTTCCGCTGTGGCGACCCCTAACCAGGTAAAGCCGAAAGACACAAACAAACCTGGTGTGTAAGTATCTTTGCTTTACAGTCATTTATACTAGTTTATGAATGAATCATGCACATATGCATAAAAATAACATTTCTATAAAGATCTCGGGCAGTGTCAACTTGAAAAATTGTAGACAGCTATTAACACTGGCCCATTTAGCTCACAGGTCAGAAATGGCACCTGAACCAAATGGCATGATAAGTCAATGAGGAAATGTGATTTATTTTTAAGAAAATATAGATGTGTGTGATATGTTACAATTTCCATTGATAACATGAACCACAAGGAGTTCATATGGTAGTTCTTGCTGTCAAATGAAGTCTTATATATCTTCGGTAAAAAAAAGAAAAAAAAATCTAATACCTTTATCTAACTAACACTGCTTTCCAGATATCTACACTTATTTACAACAAAAAAAAAAAAAAAAAACATGTAGATGCATGAATACCATATTTCTATAAATATCTTATAAATGTAGTGACAAATGCTTTACAGCAAATTGAAGACACATCTATATGAACAGAACTCCAACAAGCAGTACTTTATATATGCTTTGTTTAGAGAGATATTAACTGTTATTAGAGAATGGGCAACCTGTAGATCACACTCTGATTGGAAAATGAATGTTCTCCAGCAGAATGTTAATCTACAGGTAATACCTGCTGAAAAATGAGTCCACCACTTCACAGCAGAATATCAAGCTGCCATAGAGTTCAGACTGATAAAAACCTAACGGCCACCTTTATTTTACACTCACTAAGCAGCTTTTATCATTTAGTGAGTGTAAAATAGAAAAAAAAAAGTGTGTGTATCCATGTGTTTATGTCTGTGTATGAGAAGGTATGCATGTATGAGAGTGAGAGAGAGATTGATCAAGCTGTTACACTCATTAAGCAGAGCTTTTTAGGTTTGGCCACTGTAAAAAAAAATAAATGAAATGGAAAAAGTGTGTGTGTGTGTGTGTGTGTGTGTGTGTGTGTGTGTGTGTGTGTGTGTGTGTGTGTGTGTGTGTGTGCATGTGTGTGTGTTTATGTTTCTGTCTGCATGTGTGAGTGAAGGTGTGCATAAAAGCAGAAAAGACATTGTGTGTGTGTGTGTGTGTGTGTGTGTGTGTGTGTGTGTGTGTGTGTGTGTGTGTGTGTGGGGAGGGGGGGGTCTATAATAAATCCTCGAAAACTGAATTGACTGAACTGCATCTACACTGGAAATGCAGTTCAGTGAACTGATAACAGTGAAATCGTGGTACAGTGATGATTGGAAAATTTGCCCTTTCCTCACTGTAGTGCAATCTTGGAGTTGGTATATATAATTAGCAAGGGGTGTATCGAATTAGCTGAACTGCATTTCCAATGCAGATGCAGTTCGGTGAATTCAATTTTTGATAAGATGTGTGTGTGTGTGTGTGTGTGTGTGTGTGTGTGTGTGTGTGTGTGTGTGTGTGTGTGCATGTGTGTGCATGCATGTGTGTGCATGTGTGTGTGTGTGTGTGTGTGTGTGTGTGTGTGTGTGTGTGTGTGTGTGTGTGTGTGTGTGTGTGTGTGTGTGTGTGTGTGTGTGTGTGTGTGTGTGTGTGTGTGTGTGTGAGGTTTGTGTACCTCTTAACCTCTTAGCACAAGATATTTGGATAAGTCTAAAATAAATGGGGAATAGAGGCTCAAAGTAGGAACATATTTAAAATGTTGCTGTTAAAAAATCACAAAGTAACTTGTATATTAGGATTTGTGTTAGCATGCATTTTCTGAAGAAGGTGTGTGTGTGTGTGTGTGTGTGTGTGTGTGTGTGTGTGTGTGTGTGTGTGTGTGTGTGCATGCTTGCGTGCATGTGCGTGCGCAAGCAAGTGCTTCTGTGTGTGAGTGTGAGAGAGAGTAAGTGAGTGAGACTGACCACTGGCAGAAGCAGCATTAAGGAGGTTTGCATATCTCTGGACTTTTTCAGCTGAAGAAATCTGGATAAATCCTAAAATAAAGGGGGAATAAAGGCTCAAAAATAGGAACAGATTTTAATTATTGCTCTTAAATAAAAGGATTTGAGTTAGCATGAATTTTCTAAAGGAAATAAAAGCCTGACACTCAAATGTATGTCTTTATTTAGTAACTTCATTCCCCAATGACTTGCAACAAAATAAACATTTTAGGAGTAAGGGACAAAAAAATAAAGTAAATACTGTGATATTTTTTAAAGTTTTATAGTCTGGATGTAAAATTCTTCCTCTAACACCATTAATGTATACTGGAGCTGGTCTGAAACATTAGGCAAAGGAACTATTTTACATCAAAAATATATAAAAAAATATATAGTAATAAAATAAAATAGGTGCGTAAGTAAACCACAACAGTTTTACAGACAGCTCATTCTCTAAGTGCAATAATGCCCTCCATAGTGTGTTATTGTTGAAATAATGCCCACCAGGGGTGTAGATGCCCTCCACCTGCAGTGTTGGGCCTCAGAACACCCCTGGGTGGGTGTTTTTTCCACAATAACACACACCATGTTGAGCATTATTGGTTGCTTGGTGTAGTTACTGTAGCACAAATTGATTTTTTGTGTGATATAATGATCACCTTAACAGTGAGTAGGACTCTGGATGAGAAATTAAGATGTCCATTGTGAGGAAAATTATATGCTGAGTATGTTTTATATTTATACTTTCTCTGTAGCCATTATAGCTATCAAGAGGTTTGCATTTTCTAATGGAATGCTTCAAAACTGCATTCTTAGTAAATTAACTCAGACAAAATCTGTCCAGCCAAGGACTCTACAGCTGCAGGAGCTAGGCACTTACATGGCTGCTTGGTCTGAAAGCATAAAGAATCCCAAACTGCAAGAATGGAAGGAAAAAGACAGTGTCTGAGTCATAGATTAATACTGGGCTAACTGCCCTCATGGACCATTTTGAGCCTAGCCAATTACCCCCTATGAAAATCAAACCCTGCACCTTGTGCTGCTAAGGAAAACACCTTAACCATTACACCACCCTCCCAACTAACTGCCCTCGCAGGCCATTTTAAGCCTAGCTAATTATCTCTTGTGGGACTCAAACCTAGCACCTTGTGTTTGTAAGGAAAACACCTTAACCATTAGGCCATGCTCCCAATAAAGAAATACAGTACAATTTTCATGTTTGAAGGTTCATAGATTAGTACTAAGCTAACTGCCCTTGTGAGCCATTTTAAACCTAGCCAATTGTACCTTGTGAGACTCAAATCCTGTACTTTATGTTTGCCAGGCAAACACCTTAACCATTAGGCCACCCTCTCTTCCCCCTGTAGTTATAAGTAGGGGGTTTAAGTTAGATATATGCAATGGCCAAATTACTGATCATGTTGTAAAAAAGTATAATTCACTACCTATTGCAATAGCAAATTGTTCAGTGTCTGTGTCTTCTAAAAACATAGTAGAATGATAAAGGAAATGTGATGAAAAGAGAGGGACTGGCAGCCAAATGGAGTATCTAACAGTATTTTGTATCAACTATGCTCATTACTATGGTAACAAATAGATTAGAAAGGCAGGTTATCTTTTTCAAATGTTGTTAATTAGGTTCCTGTTGTAAGTTGAAGGACTCTTAAGTACAACCATTAGAATTGCAGAGTTTAGGCATGGCAAGGGAAAATATACATTAGTCTGAAATTGATGCATCTAGATTTCCATTTTTTTGTGGTGCAGTGATCCCAGTGTTAGGAAATATAAATAGCAAGTGTGTGTGATTATAGGCCTCCATACTGGGGGTGGAGGGGGTAACAGAGGTTGCTCGCCCCCTTCTACAATGCTTTTAAACATCTAATGATGATTTTCACAATATGCTGTTATTTCTAGAGAATCATTCTTTTTTTTGTCAGTTTTTAGGACTTGTGGTGTTAACTTTTAAACTTCTATCAGTACACTGCATTAATCATATGTTCATAGGTATACAATCTACAGATATTGCAACTATTGTATTAACCATCAAAGTGGCTAATCTCTTAATGTTATGAATATGTCATTTCATTTGATGCAATTCAGTATATAACGGATTCATGAAAATGTTTTGTATGGACTATAAACCAATGCAAGAAAGCTTTCTGACATGAGTTCTGTATCTGTGTTACAGTAAGATGGAATCTTCACATTTTATATTATTTATGAGTTTTATGAGCAAGTGTGACACTCGTTTGTTACTTTTAGCATAATTTTTCTTTGCTTGTATCAGTGTACCAAATAATTCCCATGGTAGACAATAGTAGAGGTGGAATTATGGTTCTTTACAAAGATTACACAACATTTCTCCATTATTGTGTGTCATAAATTATTTGGTACAGTGATGGATTTAGGTTTGCCACTGAGCTACATGAATCTAACTTTCTTACAGGTTCATAGGTGTATACTAGGCTAATGGCCTTGGAGCCTTTACAAGCCTAGCCCATAGGATTACCCTGGCATCATGCCAACCGACCTTAGTTTCCAGTGCCTATGTTGAGTGGAGCCACTGGAGTGATCCCCGGGGTGAATCTGTTATTTCCCAGCCATTGAGGTGCTGTTTGACATGTGAGGGAAGTCTGTGGGAAGTCTATTCCATAGCATGGGCAGTCTCTGGTTATGAACCTGTACCTTCAGTACATTCCTTTGGCTGACATTTTAAATGAATCATTGTTTAAATAGATGAAATGGTACTATAGCTGCTTGAATTAATACATTTACTGCAAGACTAATGAAAAAGAATTGGAAAATTTGATAAGTATTTTATATCTCATACTTTATGGATTATTTTGCTTTATCCTACTATCAGAACAAAGGCAAAAATAAAATCCTATTCATTCCAGTTCATACAAGCAAAGAATTGCCAGCTGGCCTGTGGATATGATCATACTACTCAGAAAAAAAAACAAGAGTTTATTTTTAATTGTGCATGCGTTAATACTTATCCAAACCTTCCTAGCTAATGTGCAGTGATGCTTTCATGGGTATTTGATCTGTTTGACCTAACAGTGATCATGTTAATGTGCCTGCAAATTTATCATTCAGGTGATCTGTGTAGAAGCTGTCTGTTAGAAAAATGAGTATACAGATAACGCTCCACAGATTGTGGAATTGCAGTGCCTTGCTCTTTCACAGAAGTCAGCTGCATAGAAAGGGAGAAATGGAAAGCGTAGCTAATTGTGTTCTGTGGGGTATTATTTTCTTGTGAAAAAAAAAAAAAAAAAAAAAAAAAGATTTCTTGTGACCAAATAGCTTACTTAGCCAGACACAGATGGCATGCTCTTCCACTTCCTCACTTTTTTTGTATTCAGTCACTGCAAATTTGGATGAAATGTATACAATCAGACAGGGGTTCAAAGCAGAATAAAATTCTGTTGAAGTCAACTTAAGTAAAAATAAGTTGTTATTCAGCAATATAATCAGTGATCACAAGAAAGTGAGTTGGAGAAAAAAGAAAGTGATCGCAGTTTTATTGCAGTGCATACCATTTGGATGACCTAGATTGTAACACCCATGTTTGAAATGTATGAATCTTTGTTGTAATTACGAGACAGTGTGTTGAGGAAAGTAACAGATTAGTGTTTTCAGTATGTATATCATATGTTTGATGTTGTGATTATGTAATGGACCTCTAGCCCTAGAACATGTCAGTTCACATCAATTTCCTGTTGCTCAGTTCTATACTCCAGAGGTAAGATCACTCTCTGCTGTGTCATATTACATGAGTACCAACGAGGAAATGTTTTGCAGGGGCATAGGCTATGACCAAAGTTAAACAATCAGGCAGTGCTTTATTTTGACCATTTAATTCTCAATGCTGTGAGTGCTGGTTGATGGGAACTCATGTCTTACAGTGTAGAAATAAAAAGATTCAAGTGGACACTCTGTATCCAGAAAAGTTCTGTGTATTTCTGTCTTCTGAGAACATGATTTTTGACTCTGTAGATGAAGAAAAATCTGTGTTAATAATAGTTGTAGATGACAAAAATTAGACAATTGATGGGACATTTGACTAAAACATAGAAGATTATGATCCTGTCTGATGATAATTGGCATATTATGTGTTTGAAAAATTGATGCAAAGAAATTCACCTTGCGAGTGAAGCTGGATAGGAGATTCCTGACATCCATGTCAACAACATGTAACTATGGGTTATTATCAGAGACCCAATCACAATTCTCTATATTGTAATGAGCTTTATCTGCTCCATGTACTACTATGTGTTGTTGATGTGTGTACTATGTGTTGTTGATGTGTGTACTATCTGTTGTTGACGTGTGTACTATCTGTTGTTGACGTGTGTACTATCTGTTGTTGACGTGTGTACTATCTGTTGTTGATGTGTGCTATAGTATATAGACAAAGATATATGGTGCTTTCAATGTTTTTTCTTAATTTTTCAACTATTGTATTACTAAAACCATATACATTTATGGGCCTTTGCTGTATTAACAAAGATACTAAGGAAAGGTTTTACCTTCCCCCCTCTATCCACACACTGCTGGAATATCATTGCAGGCAGCTGGTGTAATCATTACAGCATAACTGAGCATATATAGACATCCTCCTAAACCAATATATTTTTACATTATGTTCCATATTCCATAATGAAAGTCAATAGGTTCACAGGCATTGATTGGTCCTGTTTTGCTGTAAATAATTTTGTAGGACACAATATGATTGCTTTTAAGTGTGCATCTTATGTTGATGTTTGCTTATGTTTTAGTTCAGCAAAGCTGTTTGTTAGCAGATGTATTTCTATGTTTCCTTTTGGGGAGTGAAAGCAGTAACCTTGTGTCTGCATGTAGATGGAGAGATAGGAATTGCTGCAAATGGATGGCTACTATGCTGGTGTTCAGAAAAACTGAGGTCAACACGATCCAGTTGAATTAAAGCATATGAGCTTGTATTTCAGAGAGACGGACACATAAAGACATTTCATGGAAAAAAAAAAACAACACGGCTGCTTTTTTAATACTATGGTTAACACGTGTACATGGAGCCTGTAATGAAACATGTAAACATGGAGACATACACGCAGACTGATGAATGAGATAGTCACGCTTGCACTCATGGACATGCAAGTAAATTATTCCCATGGGGTATAGATAATTAAGGGGATTCAAAAAGGCCACACAATTTTGTTGCTTGAGTGTCAAAGTCATAAAAAATGTGGTATGGCTTTTTAGAATGGCAGTACCTAATAAGAGCCTAGAATCCAAAGGTCAGTGGATCCACTGTGAGGGAAACTACTCGGAAGTTTATAGAAAGACAGTATTCTTTTACCACACACAGTGGAAAATTAGTTGGTGGGGACTTCTTTCATTCTGCTGTATCCAAGAGTTTAAAGCTAGAGGCTAGTGAGGAAAAAGATGATGTTACAGAATGCTAAAGGGAACAGTACAGCTATTCAAAGAGGGTAAGGGGAAATAGTGGCAGTTGTATGGTCCTGCTATGGAGGACTCTGCAGAAATGGAAAAATAAGTTAGCCATCAAAGCCCTCACTAATAAATTGAAATTGAACTTGTTCCAGTTATTTAAATCTGTTTTCATTTTGTCAAAGATAGAATCCAGATATGCTTGGAAAAAGACAGTCTACATCAGGTTTATATTTACTTCCAAGATATTGAAGTTTGTTACGGAAGCTATAAATACAGTTAGCAAGTGATGAGTTAAGTGCATCATTCTGAGTATCAGGAGGGTAAAGAGGCTGGTTTATTGAGATTTTGCTTGATATTCAAACCTTGACAGTATTGTGCGACAAACTGAAGCAGATGAGGGATAGATTCAGATAAAGTTCTAAAAATGCAAAAAGATATCATTTGCAAAGGAACTAAGTTGATAAAAATATTGAATATTTTAATCACTGACAAAGAGTAGTTCTAAAGACTTTTGTAGAAAAAGTAATCTAATGATAGTTTGAAGGGACAGAGTGGCAGCAGGCCCCCCTGCGTAGCAGCCATGGTAACTTCTATGAGTGGTAAGATTACCATTGTCTGGTACATGCACAGAAGATTGGTCAGATGGAACTTTATGACAAGAGTAAAAACTTTGTGTTATTGATTTTTTTCTAAATAATGCAAATAGAAATGGTATGCGAACTCAGTGAAATGATTCACTTCCGCTAATGCAAATACTAACTACTGTTCAATTAGTTGCCACTGAGTTATGGCATAGATTTAATTTAATCATAATATTGGTAACCTGAGTGTGCTGTGAATCCATAAACCATGACTGGAAATTCACTATGGTCTGAGTGACAACTGACTTGAATCTACCAGTGAATATTATCAGGAAGACAGTAATATCAAGACTGACTGACAAAATCTGTCAGTAGTTTTTGATTACTAGAGGATCTACTCTTAGATTAAGAAATAAAGATGCTTCAAATCGATTCATATATTTCTCAGTGATAACCTTATTACTGATGTATTTAAATACATTAAAAAAGACATTTATGAGAATTATTGCTTATTGTTTTAAAAAAGAGGCTTTATCAAGATCATCTGAACCTGGAGTTTCTCCAGCTTAAAGGTGTGACCTTCTCCAAACCGACACAAACATTTAGCTTGGATACAAATTGATCACAGATAATGTTTGGAATAAAATTTGCTCAATCCTTATTGGTACCTAAGGAATTAATATTTAAATTAGGAAGAAGCAGATATTTTTGTGTAAATACTGTAGAAGCCTTTGAAAGTATAGGACTTGTTGTAGAGAAAGCCATTAACAAACACTGATGAAATATTATTTGAGTTATGATTCACATTTGACAAAGTTACCAAAATTGGAAGGAAATGGATGCTTATTCTGCATATTTTTATGCATGTGAGATTTGAAAATGGCTATATTTGATGCATACACTATGATAAAAAAATCATGTTGAGCTTCAATTAGTAATGGAAATTTCTATGAATTAAAATTCCACTGAAGTTCTCAAAATAATTTTGAAAAGTGTTTCTCACGGATAGTGTGTGTGTGTGTGTGTGTGTGTGTGTGTGTGTGTGTGTGTGTGTGTGCGCTCGCGTATGTATGTGTGCACGTGTGTGTGCATATGTGTGTGTGTGTGTGTGTGTGTGTGTGTGTGTGTGTGTGTGTGTGTGTGTGTGTGTGTGCACGTGTGCATGTATGGGTGTCCGTGTGTGTGTGTGTGTATATGGGTGTCCATATGTGTACATGATTGCAGATGGATGCCTTTGCCAACACAATGCAGGGGCTGACAAGATAAACATTGCCATCATCACAGGTCTAAGCACTATTACAAAAGAGGAGCAATTCAGAGATATGCTTGTTAGCCCATAATGGGTCTTTCTCATTGTGGCCATAGCTGTCTTTGAATTACATTTTCTCAGTGTTGTGTATATTGACCTTCCAACAGTACACAGTTTAACTGAGTGTTGAAAATATTTCTGAATCCTTGGGATTGTTGCATTCTAGAAAGAATAACATATTGACAGGCTTTAAGTACGTAATGACTAACATTATACTAATTTGTAAGTTAATGTTTTTATAAGCATAGTCTTCCTTTTTCAGTTTAATTTCACAAATAATATGGTCCAAACTGACTTAAGTGATCTGTATTGCTTGTACATTCATAGGCTGGTAATGGACAGACATTTGCTTATGTAAAACAATTTTTTTACTGCCTAAAACCTGTGTGCTAAGAGCAGAACTGATACTATAACAGATAAACTAAATTTAAATTCAACAAAATGTAATATCTAAATATGGGCAAAAATAAAACTTCACTCTCTTTTTATAGGTTTACTAATATCAGTCTAATATCTCTTTGCATGTCACCGGGACACAAGGGGAAAGATTTAATAACTAGTGCTTTTGTTCAATTTTAGTGCAAGACAACATACAGCACTAAGGCATATTTCATATACTTGCTACATACCTGTATACTCTACAGTTATCCACTCTAAGAAACATGCTTTGCACCCATACCTCTCAATTGTCCAGATTTCCTCAATCTCTAGAGTTTTTCCAATTATTTTAGTCTGTTGCTCATAAAATTTGCGATTTTCTGGATTCTTGCAGGAAATTAGTGAGGACTGAATTCATCAAATAATGACAAGCATTTGAGCTTCAGACTTCCTTCAGAAAATGCATGGTAACACAAGACCTTTTATTCTAGCAACTTCTAAGTTTATAACAGCAATATTTAAAAGTTGTCACTATTTCTGGAACTTTGCCCCCACCCCCCATTATTTTTTGGCTTTGTCCAGATTTCTTGTGTAAGAGGTTGAGAGCTATATTTGACCCTACTCCTTTATAGCTTCACTTTGTGAAAAGTGAATGACTAATTGCATGTTATCTCCTTTGACATTATTTGTAGTCTTTTATATCTGTATATTGTTGTACATCTTCCACACATTTGCATTTAAGATATTAGCTGGTGTAAGTATGTAATGCACAAAAACCTGACAAATGCATTGACTTTTCTTCTCTCACCAGCAGAACTCTAACCATTAAATATACAGGGTCTCCAATCATTACGGAATCTGGCCCACAATAATTTGGTAATGTTTGTGGACTTCAGTGCATTACACTGGTGATAGCACTAAACCTGCAGTTAATGGTGTAATATGTAAATGTACCACAATGTACTCAATACCTTGGCATACAAGGGAGCATTGCAGTAGCAAATGCCCACTAAACAAACCTGCATTTAATCAATAATCACCGTTAACAATTCTCACAAAGAAAGCATTTAAACCAATATTTAAAAAATATACCAACTGATGTTGATATAAGTAACTGATGTTATAACTGACAACTGATGTTATAATTTTTAAATATTAGTTTAAATGCTTTCTTTGTGAGAATTGTTACAGTAACTGGATAATTAATTCATTGAAGCATATATATAAAGGGGTTGGACCAAACGGTGTGTTCTTTCTGATGAAGTTACATTGCTGATGAAAAATGGTGTGAATAAGTTAAGCATTCCTTTTTAACTGTGGATTTTACTGTGGATTTAAATAAAGTCAAAGTTTGTGATATTGGTGGCTCCAGGTGCTTCATTTTCTACTGTGGTTGGTTTGCATTGGTGGTGTCTTTATTCCTCTATTCTGCTGTTTGTTGAGTATTTTTGTGGGAGGATAGAGTCATATAATAAGGAGGAATGCGACTTGCTGGAAGTGAATGAGGTTGGAGAACTACGTGATGCTGTGGGACAGCTTACATAAGTGGTTATGTTGCTTAATAGCAACATATCGCAGTTGATACGTACTCAAAGTAGTGGTTCGTTACCTGGCAACCAGGAAGGTTTAAGAGACATGCGTCATGACGTTTATTCGCTAGAAGGAAGTATGCGTGCCTCAACAGCTGAGGCGTTGGATGAGAATTACAGTGGTGTGTCTATTGAGGGCATTCCAAGTGTATTTCGAAGCCAAGAACACTTGAATGACTCTCGTTTACACTCACAGTTGAGTGCGAGGGTTAAGCAAAATAGAAAGACTGGCCATCGCCAGCCCTGAGGTGACATTAATGTTACTCATGAAGTCAGTAAATGTATTGAAAAGAATAACAATTTTAAATGACAGGACTGGCTTAAAGAGACTGACGGTTATAATAACTTCAGGGGCTTTAAAAAACATGGTTTGGACAAAGTGAACACATATAATGAAAATATTGGTTTATTGTATGATTTAATGATGAAATATAAAATGGTTCAACAATTTATATTTAAAATAATGTCTTATATTGGAAATAGTGCTTTAAGGGCTTTGTGTTTATAAATATCCAAAGAATACAAAGGCAGCTAGTATGAAAAAGTTGATGAATGTATTTGATGCATGTGGGTTTGCAATTATGAAAATCATTATCAGGGATAATGAGGTAGAAATGCAGGATTTATTTAAGAAAATTGAGGAAGTTAATGAACATGTTTTACAAGACTTATTGTTCACAGTTGATACTGAAAGGAATAAATATTATGATATTAAAAAGAAAATTGATGACAAATGCTTAACTATCTCCGGAAAGAAGTCTAGGAAAATTGAAAGGGATCTTCTGGAATACAAAGAAAAAAGGAGTTACCCTAGATTTAAAAAAGAGATGGGCAATAATAGTTATTATTCTCTGTGTAATAATGAAGAATATGGTGGTAGTAAGAGGTATAGAATGAGTGAAACAGGAATAGAAAGTAATGCTGTAAATAGAAGTGAAGGGAAAGCAAGAGAGGGTAATGGTGTATATAATAAGGTCAACTACACCAATAATAGGTTAATTGATGACGAACAAGAAGGATGTGAGTTTGAGAATCAATGTTATGATATTACTGACCCTTTAGAATTCCCTTTACCGAGACATTCGGAGAGAATCAGGAACAGGCCGGTTGTGCAGTATCAAAACAAGGTAGGGAGCTTTTAGCATACAATAACAGACATTCAACAGGTGATGTTATGGACAATATTATGATTAATGAACATGTGTACACGTTTCAAAATTTTAATATTTTCATTTATAGTAGTGCGGTGATTAATGAATGGCATTTTAGGCTTTTTATGAAGGGACTGAAGTTCGTCCCTAAATGTAAGACCGATATTAGTAAGATACTAATTGATTTAAAATTATTTACTAGGAAGAAGAACTTAGAACTATTATAGGAGAATAACATTAATGGGGCAGGACAACCCTTCTCCGTTGTGAATAATGTGTTGAAAAAGAAAAGTACAATTAATCCGGTCCTACATCCACAATTAAAAAAAATTGAGACTGTGGTTGAAAGAGAGCTTAGAGAAGAATAGAGTAAGTTAAAATATGTTCTAATCTTACTTGGCAGGAGAGGAGTTTATTAAAGGAACTTAGTGAAAATAAAAATATTATAATTTCATTGCTGGATAAAGGAGGAGAAATGGTTATTATGGACAATATTATATATGGGGCTAAAATGGAAGAATTATTGAGAGATGATACCAGATATGAGACTGTATTTATTAATGAAATTAATATCGCTCATTCAAAAATAGATTTTGTACTTAAAGAGCTCCTAAATGATGAGCTTATTAACAAACAAACATATGATTTTTTTATATGTTGAAAAACCATTAATCCCAATTATTTTTGGTATTGTGAAAGTCCATAAAAATATGCAAGATCCCCCAATCAGACCTATTGTTTTGGCTAATGGATCGAAAACTCACACATTAGCGAAATATGTAGATTCGAAAATTAAAATAGTGTGGTTAGGTCAGGAAGGTTTTTTAAAAGATTCCTGGGACTTTCTTAGAAATGTGAACCAACAACTGTTTGACACTAAAACAACTTTTGTGACAATGGACATTATAGACCTGTTTTCTGTCATACCACATGATGTGGGGATAGACTGTTTTTTAGAAGCCCTATTGGATACTAAGAAATTTCATTGGAAAGAATTGAGGGTAATGGAATTATTGGAATTGGTCCTGTACAACAATTTTATAGTTTTTGAAGGTGAATTCTTTAGGCGACTTACAGGTGTTGCTATGGGGGCCTGTTGTGCCCCCAGTTACGCTAATATCGTCCTAAGTACCTGGGAAAAGACATTTTATTAATTCCACCTTGAGTTTTTTTAAAAGGTACTTGGACAACATGTGTTTTTTTTTTGGATAGAAGAGGAAGATAAACTAGAAGAATTTCTACAGCATATTGATAGTACTACTAGATTTCTAAAGTTCACACATAACATTAATAGAATAACACCAAAAAACAGTAGCCGAACTTAATGAAAATAGAAAACTAATAAAAAGACAGCCTAGAACACCCAAAAAACTTTAATAAAACATTAAACAGTAAGTGCTTTCATCACCTGTAGTGACTTCTTCAGACTGAATAATGATACAAAGCACTACCAATTTAAAGTGCATTCTAACACACTAGTAATTAAATAATTGGATGATTGAAATAATCAGTACATCATGCATTCTTCAAATGATGCTTCAAGCCCTTTCTTTTTAAGTAAGCAGTAAACTCATCTCTATTATTTAAGCCGGGTGGAAAACAGGCATTAAGCCTCAATTGCCACACATATTCTCTCCAGCTTAATTCACTCTCTGCATCAAACCTTCTGTCATATATTAATAGTAGAAGCTGGAACATAAAGAGTTAACTTGCAAGTCTTTAAGAAAATAATAAGAGCAAGGACCACCAGGGAATGCACGCTCCTGTGATACCAATAACAAAGTAAGTCAGCCACCAAGTCCAAAACATACACAGGAGCGAAAAACGGCAGTTGAATATAATAAAAACGTAACTCAGTAAAGAATCCAAAGTTCAAATGGAACTAGTAATCAATTCCAAGACGTGAAAAATAAATAAAAACTTTTATTCGACAAGCAAAAAAGTAAGCGCTTTCACCCTGAGGCTTCATCAGACTATAAAAACATTGGTTAAAGAATTGTTTAAAAAGTAGAAGAACAAACACCATAGGCTAAAACAATCCTACACGTCAGTGATGTCTATTAAGCACATAAAGGCAAAGGTCTCCTTTCAAAATAAGCACCACCAAAAACATGAATAAATCAAATCAGAGTAGTCACTATAAACTAATCAATTATCTATTTGGAATTATTATTAATATTAAAACAACAAAACTGCCTAAAAAGTTATAGATTACATTATAAAGGCATCCTTGATTTTGGTCTAAATGGTCTCCTCTTCCTGAAGATGGGTTTCAAGTGGATCTTGTCATTCATCCCAGGTGTTCTGTCCGCTCTACAGCGGATAATCCAACGTAACTCACATTCCTCAGTATAATTATCTATGTCGCCCCCTCTAATACTAGAGGCAATAATTTGTATGACATAGAATTTAAAACAATGTGTCATATCTAACTGTCTACAGTCTTTGGCCAGAGCATTGTGGTCTGAACCAACATGTATATGATAGACATGTTCTCTAATGCGTTCTCTCAGATGTCTATTAGTCTTCCCAATGTAGAATGCTGTACAAGATACACACCTAGCAAGGTATACCACATTAGTACTCTGACAATTGGTCTTAGTGTGAAAACAAAATTCATGTCCAGTAACAGGTTGTACAAAAACATTGGCAGTATCAATATACTGACATTGTCTGCAATGATTACATGGTATAGTATTATAAATGGATAAGGTAGATAAAGTATTACTCGGATTCCTAGGGTAATGACAGAGCATTTGTTTCCAATTTTTCTTGTTCTTATAAAGAAATTTAGGTCCTAAGCCCACAACATCACTAATATCATCATCAAGCAAAAGGGTTTCCCAATGTCTCTCAATAACACCTTTTACATGTCCAACCCCTTCCGTAAAAAACAATGGTACTTTCAATCCACATGCAACCGATACTGCTTTATCAACCTCTGCTTTATTGTAACATCTCTCAGAGAGCCTATTCCTGAGATTTAACACTTCTAGTTCATATCCCTCATCCAAGGGATTAAGTATGGACGCTCTCATTATTTGTCCTTTCACTACATTGTCAAAGACATACTTAGGATGCATGCTATGCCTATGGAGTAAGGTATTCCTATAGCATGCTTTCCTATGCACAGATGTATTTAGCAGTCTGTTCTCAAGTCTTATTATGTTAACATCTAAAAAAGAAATCTCATGCATAGAACACAAAGTAAAGCTAAGGAAGTCAGTTAAATTATTCATAACTGACACAAACTTGATGGACTTGGTGGCTGACTTACTTTGTTATTGGTATCACAGGAGCATACATTCCCTGGTGGTCCTTGCTCTTATTACTGTGATTTATGCATCTTTCTTTTGACCACGAAGAGAGAATGGCAGTAACTATGAACAGCAATGTTGAGTTGCCGTATACGTTGGAGGAACCTACTACAGTCAACCGGAAGATGTCCCGGTTTCAGGACTGTATTTCTGGCTCGGATAATTTACTCATGTTCTATGAACCGAATATAGAACACGATGATGACACCAATGATGTGGAGAATCTCCATGGGCTCGGTGAGGACCTGAATAGGTTAGAGATCGATTTTTTGAAATTAAAAAGGTTGCAGCTACAACATCAACATTTCGAGGCTTGTATCCAGAAGCGTATAGTACTCCGGGGACTGCGTATTTTAAAGATGCCTACTACAGGTAATTTATGTCCTGAGTTGTTGTTCAAATGGCAGCAGCTCAATTTGGAACTCAGTTTTAATTACATGAAGTTACTTAATGAATTTTATCGTCCTGAAGAGGACTCTTTGAGAAATAAAGTGAATGAACTTTATAATTTGATTATGACGAAATATTCAACCCCTAAGGCTGAACTGGGACTGGATAGACTCATGGATAACGTGTTGTTATTTGAGAAACGTCTTTTAGAACAGAAGAGAAACAAGATTTCTAGAGATGTTAAAGATTTTAAACTTGGACATGTCTTCACTTGGCCGAGACAGAACACCACTGCCTCGGTGACAAGGAGTGTAGAACGAACATTTTCTAACACAGTCAGAGTTGGTTTGAACAAAGGCAATGATGAAACTGCTGATTGTAATCAGTTCAATATAAATGCTGTTAATGATAATAATGCTGATACCTCTGTGATACCTGAGGCATCTGTTACTGTGATTTCTGATATTAACCAAGAGCAAAGACCTGCTAATAATGTGTTGAGGCCTACTGTCCCTAATAATGAACCTGTAGTGAGGAGCAAAACTGGTTGTAATAAACCTATGTCAATATTTTCACAAGAACGATGTGTTAACCCTCAGACCAATTTTCCGATAGAGCCCCTCCACTAGACTGGGAGACAGAGATCAGTGAGCAGAGGGCGGCAGAAATGGAAGGGGTCAGGGGGAGAATATACCGGCCCCACTCTGAAGAAGATGTGGGAGAGAGTGGAAGGTCTTTAGTTGTGAATCTATCACATAGAGTTTTGAGTAAATGTGAGGAAGAAGTCCTTAATAAAGGATTAACGTTTATACCTACTAACAAGGGTGACATAACTGATTCTATCGTGGATATTAAATTGTATGTACGGAATGTTCAATTGAAATTAGATTTTGGTGAGAATGAAGGAAATAATAATGGTAATGAACTTCCAGTTAGTTTTCGACCAATTAGTACTTACACACCAATTTTACATCCACTCTTAGATACTTTTTCCAGATTGGTGGAGAATGATTTATACAAGTATTATGAGGAGAACCGTAATGTTAAGAACAGAGGTAAGAAATATAACTTAACTATTCTGCAGAGAAAGGCACTTTTGGATTTGAGTAGGGACTGTTCGATAGTAATTAGACCGGCTGATAAGGGGGGGTCCTATTGTTTTAGTGGATCGTCCCGATTATTTTGAAAGTATGAGGGCCATGTTAGAAGAAGAGGCTTTCTACTCAAAAATTGATTTATTTGATGTAACTAATATGTTTTTTAGGGTATATGATATGCTTGATGATTTGGTCAAGAGCCACAACATCACTTTGAGTTTGTTCAAGTATTTAAGGGTGAATAATCCACTCATACCCGTAATACAAGGTCTGTCCAAAGTTCACAAATCAATTTTTAAGCCACCTCTACGCCCTATAGTCGCTGGGCAGGGTTGGCTCACTGAACCTTTCTCTATTTATTTAGAGCACCATCTAAGGCCAGTTGTTGAGGCTAACCCATTGATTTTGAAAGATAGTAAACAGTTTCTTTTAGATTTATATAGCTATACCAGGACTTTAGGGGATGACGATTTTTATATTTTAGCAACACTAGATGTCAAGAGCTTGTTTACAGTTATCCCCAATGATCTAGGAGTTGTTAGATTACAACGTTATCTAACCACTAAGTCTAATTTGAACTGTAACACAATAGAACTTTTAGCGCTGTTTTTGGAAACAGTACTATATAATAATGTGTTTGTGTTTGATGGAAATATTTATCTTCAGAAGGATGGCGTAGCTATGGGCACTTTGTGCGCCAATAGCTACACCAACATAGTAATGGCTGATTGGGAGGAAGAACTTCTTTTTCCACTAGAAGCCTTTCAACAATATGTGGGATTCTATAGGCGGTTTGTGGATGACCTATTTTTGATTTGGAGAGGTGATGAGGCTAGTCTTGTGGATTTTGCATCAGTTATGAATAATTTAACTGACTTCCTTAGCTTTACTTTGTGTTCTTCTATGCATGAGATTTCTTTTTTAGATGTTAACATAATAAAACTTGAGAATGGACTGCTAAATACATCTGTGCATAGGAAAGCATGCTATAGGAATACCTTACTCCATAGGCATAGCATGCATTCTAAGTATGTCTTTGACAATGTGGTGAAAGGACAAATAATGAGAGCATCCATACTTAATCCCTGGGATGAGGGATATGAACAAGAAGTGTTAAATCTCAGGAATAGGCTCTCTGAGAGATGTTACAATAAAGCAGAGGTTGATAAAGCAGTATCGGTTGTGAATAAGTTAAGGACTTCAAGAGCACATCCATACTTTTCGGATTAGGTTGACAATGCTAACACCGTACAGCCAATGAGGGCATGTGGATTTAAAGTACCATTGTTTTTTACAGAAGGGGTTGGACATGTAAAAGGTATTATTGAGAGACATTGGGAAACCCTTTTGCTTGATGATGATATTAGTGATGTTGTGGGCCTAAGACCTAAATTTCTTTATAAAAACAAGAAAAATTTGAAACAAATGCTTTGTCATTACCCTAGGAATCCGAGTAATACTTTATCTACCTTATCCATTTATAATACTATACCATGTAATCATTGCAGACAATGTCAGTATATTGATACTGACAATGTTTTTGTACAACCTGTTACTGGACATGAATTTCGTTTTCACACTAAGACCAATTGTCAGAGTACTAATGTGGTATACCTTGCTAGGTGTGTATCTTGTACAGCGTTCTACATTGGGAAGACTAATAGACAGCTGAAAAAATGCATTAGAGAACATGTCTATCATATACTTGTTAGTTCAGACCACAATGCTCTGGCCAAACACTGTAGACAGTTAGGGATGACACATTGTTTTAAATTCTATGTCATACAAATTATTGCCTCTAGTATTAGAGGGGGCGACATAGATAATTATACTGAGGAATGTGAGTTACGTTGGATTATCCACTGTAGAGCGGACAGAACACCTGGGTTCAATGACAAGATCCACTTGAAACCCATACTCAGGAAGAGGAGACCGTCTAGACCAAAATCAAGGATGCCTTTATAATGTAATCTATAACTTTTTAGGCAGTTTTGTTGTTTTAATATTAATAATAATTCCAAATAGATAATTGATTAGTTTATACTGACTACTCTGATTTGATTTATTCATGTTTTTGGTGGCGCTTATTTTGAAAGGAGACCTTTGCCTTTATGTGCTTAATAGACATCACTGACGTGTAGGATTGTTTTAGCCTGTGGTGTTTGTTTTTCTACTTTTTAAACAATTCTTTAACCAATGTTTTTATAGTCTGATGAAGCCTCAGGGTGAAAGCGCTTACTTTTTTGCTTGTTGAATAAAAGTTTTTAGTTATTTTTCTCATCTCGGAATTGATTACTAGTTCCGTTTGAACTTTGGATTCTTTACTGAGTTACGTTTTTATTATATTCAACTGCCGTTTTTCGCTCCTGTGAATGTTTTGGACTTGGTGGCTGACTTACTTTAAGAGATTAAGTTGAAATTGTTTACAATTAGTTAATGCAAGGAGACAGGATGTCTACAGGTAGAGGTTTCTTTCTATTGTCTTGAAACAGAGGTAATTACTAGGTTTAAAATATTAAGTATATTTATTGCTCTGTGACTTCCTAGCAACTGCACATCTGAGAGATTAGTATTTTTGGGAGAGAGGTGCTAGATTCTAAGTATCTGTTTAGCCTGGGAACTGAAGGCAGGTGAATGATGTCATCCAAAGCTGACCCATCAGTAATGTTTTGATATTTATATGGGGGTACTTTTCCGTTAAACCCCTACCAGTTCATGCTGCTGTGTTTTGCCGGTATTTCATCCGCAGTTTGGATTGCCTTCTTTCCTTCAGCACTGAGAAAGATGGTATTAAAAGAAATTGGATGCCATACCTTAAAAGTAATAAGAGGGATCAGTTTGAAAAAACATTTTGGTTATATTAGGTAAAAATGCGGATAACAGTATAGGAAGGAGATCAAAATAAAGAACCGGATATATATTTTTTAAAGAATTAAATGAACACTTGGTCCTCTTGCAGAAGACATATACTTGATGGCAAACTGTTTGTGTTCTTAACTTGAAGTAAGCAAGTGCATTTTGTATTTGTCTTTGGACCTGGAAACATCCTTTCATCAGCACTTACATTGCTAATAGTAAGTAACTCGGGTACAGTGATTTCTTTTAAATATAGTTAGGAATATAGCAAAGATTAGTTTAGATATTTTCTGTATTTATTTGAGACTGTCCTGCAATGTTGTTTCAAAATAATTCCTGTGATTCTGAACTCTGTAGTCACTGTGCTGAGTTATTGGATATTGTCTTGTTCTTTTATTATTTATTATTAAATATATTTAAACATTTTAATTGTGGCTGGTTTGTTTAGAGATGTTTAAGGTCTTAGAGTACTTGCATATATATTTGATGACAATGTACAGACCACTCCTAAATAGCCCTTAATGTCTTGGTCACACTTTCCATTTGGATAATAGTAATATTACACAATAGGATTGTACACCCTTTGGTAAGGGTCTTATAGTAGCTGATAGGTAAGGGTGGCTGGTAGCAGATGGCACTACCTTACAGTCTGGGCAGAGGGGACATACTCAGTAAACCTGTGCCAGCCTTTTCTAGGTGTGTGTGTGTGTGTATTTGTATATCAATCAAATCTCAAAGTGTGTGTGTGTGTCAGGTACTTGGGCAGGGGCACGAAGCACTGGTTGGACAGAGAGGGTGCTGGAGGTCTTAGCATTGCCACTTAGCTGAGATCCTAGCCCTATAGCTGTGCCAGTGGGTATTTTATTATCTTATTGGAGATCTGGAGAAAGAGGCAGAAACCAGCCCCAGACTGACTGTGGTCTCTGTGTTCTCTTAAGGGAAATTGTACTTTACTGTGTGTGTACTTTTCATGCTCCCAATGTGAGCATCCCTCACTGGTGCTAGCTGTGAGGAATTTGGCAACTTGATTACTGGGCCACTGTAGGGGCATCACAGTTATATACCTCATTTCACTTAATAGACTTTCATTATAACCTCTATGCTGAAAGTCTACTGTCATATTTTCCAACTCTTGACAAAACTCTTCATCTCTAGTATTCAGTCTGCAGACCCGCAGAAAATGGTTATACACTATACTCTTAAATGTGGAACCAGGATGCATGCTCTTAGAGTGTACATAATGTGTAGCCTGTACATTTTTCTTTTATATCACACACATATATACACACACACGCACACATGCACACACACACTGAATCTAAAACACTTGTATGTTTACAAATACTGGCCATCTGTACAATGTGGACTACAAATATGTTTCCTCAAGCCATACATAAGTGCAGATACACACACACACACACACACACACACACACACACACACACACACACACACACACACACCTATACAACCATACATGAACACACACACACACACACACACACACACACACACACACACACACACACACACACACACACACACACACACACACACATATACATAAATGCTTGCACGCACACACAAACACACACACACACACACACACACACACACACACACACACACTAACACACTCTCGCATCCCCCTACATCATCTCCTACACACACACACACACACACACACACACACACACACACACACACACACACACACACACACACACACACACACACACAGTCCCAGAGACAGAACAATACAAGACAGAAATAATGCTGAGCTGCTTGTTAGCAAAGGACACACCTACAAAGATTTGACAAGACCGGTGAGGGACAGAGCAGAATACACTGTATTACAAGCAGCCTTAAACAAAAACACGTCATTTCCTACACACACACACACACACACACACACACACACACACACACACACACACACACACACACACACACACACACACACACACACACACACACACACACACACACACACACACGCACATGCACACACACACAAGCACACGCATGCACACAAACTGAGTCCAAAACACTTCTATGTTTACAAATACTGGCCATCCACACAATGTGGCAATGTGGACTAAAACTATTCTAATATTATACCAGTACCTTTCCTCAACCCATACATCATTTCCTTCACACACACACACACACACACACACACACACACACACACACACACACACACACACACATGCACGCACGCATGCACGCACACACACACACACACACACACACACACACACACACACACACACACACACACACACACACACACACACACACACACACACACACACACATTCAGTCCCAGAGAAAACAATATAAGACAGAAATAATGCAGAGCTGCTCTTCAGTAAGGGACACACCTACAAAGATGTAACAGGACCACAGAGGGACAATACAGGATGCACTTTACTACAAGCGGCATTAAACAAAAATATACATAATTTTAAACACACACACACACACACACACACACACACACACACACACACACACACACACACACACACACACACACACATACACTCTCACATCTCCCTATGAACTGCAGACAATATTTTAATTAAAGACTAAAAAGTAAAAAAAAAACAATAAAAAAAAGATTTTTTAAAGAATGCTTTTTATTGAGTCACTCTAAAAAGTAAAAAAATAAGGAAGAAGAGTGAAAACGTTGCAAAAAAAAAAAAAAAAAACACAGACAAGCTGATTTCAGAAAATAATTGAGGTTGGTTTTGCTGATTGTGATAATGAGGTACCAGAAGAAGTAACAGGAATTAGCAAAACCAACCTCCTGGATCTCTTTTCCACTAGGAATAACAGGACCCTCAAATCTTCAAATAAATTACTACTAGAGGTATCCCTCTGACACAACTATCATGGGGACCGTCCCATAAAATTTCCAAACACTGGAACACACTACACCAACCAAGTACTAACTGTCTCCACTATCCTGAGTTTAATCAACAACTACTTAAATATCTAACAAACCACTGGCTCGGCTCCTGCCACACTCCTGGCTAATTCCACTATTCACACCTTTCCACCCTCCTTCTACCTTAATGGGGTTTTCTCTTGCTGCTAATTCTTTCTTACTGTCCTTTCTATTCCTCTCTCTTATTTTCACGCAATGTATTTCTTATCAGTCTCATTACTGTAATCTCAACTATGGCAAAATAGCTATTTCCCTATATATCCTACATGCCTAATTATGCTGTGAAACTATATTTTTTGACAACAATTCTATATATTTATTTTTAACTTTGGATAAACTCTGTAGTTGAATTTTCTGCTTGTAATAATTAGCACATGTTGTATACTGTACTGTATGTCTGGAGCTTTTCTCCCCAGGTCTCCACTGAAAACAGGCTGCCAGCCCAGTTGGACACTTCCCAGTTAACAAATATAATAAATAAATAAATAATCTCATTTCCAGTCATGATGCTTGATGGTTTGGTCAGGTGTGGGTCAACTTCCGCCTCCTCCTCATCATCATCATCATCATCATCATCATCATCATCATCACCATCACCATCATCATTTGAGGTCTCAGGCAGTGGCCTGGTATGTGCTTGTTATTGTCTGATAGCCAAATAGTCACTGGTCCCATGCTCTGTCAAGATGAATTGCAAAATATGACAGAAGTGAAAAGCATGTGTGTACCATGTAGAACATTCACATGAAGATCATAGCAGATCAGAATACGCAACTGATGTGCATATCTGCAATTTAACATATTTAGTTAACAGACCATTCACTGCTGACTTCTGAAAATGCAAACAGGAGACTGAAAGTGTAGTAGCATACATCAAACTTCTTATGTAAAACACAGTTTAATTTTAAATTATGCAACCTTTAGCAAGTAGCACAATTTTAATCAACAGTATTGTTGATAGTGAATGGCTCATAATGCACATAGCACATTCCCTATTTCACTTTATCTATAGTTATAGATACGACCAATAACAGAACAAGTTAGGAGGAGTTCAACAGTCACCATTGTGAGCTGGAATACAAGGCTATACAATGGCATGCATAGCACAGGTTACAACTGGAAATCAGGACATCACCTAACCATTTGTGTTGTCTCTTCTTTTGCAAAGTCACTATTTTCCAAAATAGAGGAGAGCCTGTGATCACTACATCTGACCTTGATACAGCAGGAGCACTGAAACAAGGCCCTACTCCGACAAGTTTACTGAGAATGTTGTCAATGTATAATAGCCTGCAGTCACTACATCTGACCTCGTTACATTAAAAGCTCTGCAACAAAGCCCTACTCCTACAGGTTTACTGAGAATTTTGTCAGTGTATAATAGGCTGTGGTCACTTCATCTGACCTCGAAACAGCAGGAGCTTTGCCACAAGACCCTTCTCCTACAAGATTACTGAGAATTTTGTCATTGTATAATAGCCATAGGTCACTACATCTGACCTTGATACAGAAGGAGCTCTGCTACAACACCCTACAATAAGTTTAATGAGAATTTTGTTATTGTATAATAGCCTGCAGTCACTACATCTGGCCTTGAAACAGCAGGAGCTCTGCCACAAGGCCCTACTTCTAGAAGTTTAGTGAAAAATATCTCACTGTGTAATAGCCTGAGGTTCCTACATCTGATCTCAATAAGTAGGACCTCTGTCATAAGACCATTTTCCTACAAGCTTGCTGAAAATTTTGTTATTATATAATAGCTAGTGGTCACTACATCTGACCTCAATACAGCAGGACATCTGCCACAAGGCCCTACTCCTACAAATTTACTGAGAATTTTGTCATTGTATAAGAACCTGTGGTCACTACATCTGACCTCAATACAGAAGGACCTCTGCCACAAGGCCCTACTCCTACAAGTTTACTGAAATTTTGTCATTTCATAATAGTCAGAGGTCACTGCATCTGATCTTGATAAAACAGGAGCTCTGCAACAGGGCTCTATTCCTACAACTTCACTGAGAATTTTGTCATTGTATAATAGCCTGCAGTTACTATATCTGACCTCGATATAGCAGGAGCTCTGCCACAAGGCCCTACTCCTACATGTTTACTGAGAATTCTGTCATTGTATAGTAAACTGTGGTCACTATATTTGAACTTGTTACAGTTGGACCTCTGCCACAAGGTCCTACTCCTACAAGTTTACTGAAAATGTTGTCATTGTATAATAGCCAGAGGTCACTACATCTGACCTTGCTACAGCAGAAGCTCTGCAACAGGGCTGTACTCATACAAATACAATGAGAACTTTGCCATTGTATAACAGCCTGTGGTCACTGCATCTCACCTTAATGCAGCCTGAGCTCTGCCACAAGGCCCTACTTGTACAGGTTTATTGAGAATTTTGTCATTGTATAATAACCTGCAGTCACTACATCTGATCTTGAAACAGCAGGAGCTCTGACACAAGGCCCAAATCCTACAAGTTTAGTGAGAGTTTATTCATTGTATAACAGCCTGTGGTCACTACATCTGACCTTGATACAGCAGGAGCTCTACCACAAGGCCCTACTCCTACTAGATTACTGAGACTGTTGTCGTTGTTAATGTAAGCACATTTATCATGAAGAATCTTGATGTTTGTCAACTTAATCAGTTAAATGCATGCCTGCTCTCTGACTGAAAGTGTCTGAAATAGTCTGTGCACTCTAACGATTTCTTACTAAGTTGGCCACTGTTCCCTTTTTCTGGACCTGTAGTCTGTACTATATATGCCAGTTATCCAGCCTCAGGAAATGGCAGAAAACCTGCTTTAATTTGGCATCTTTTTGTTAATTGCTTTGTACTGACTATAAACTGATTGCTGTCAGTTATAATTTGACATAAGGATGGGATGGTCACTGCAACAGAATGTATTGCAAATTATCCCCTCAGTGCTGTTTTCTTTTACACAGTCACTACCTTCCCTCCTAGAGCAGGTATGTGTCATAAATTAATACATTTATATTAGTTCTAAGACTGTGTAGAACAGTGCGGAGGCTTTGATAATGTGCTATATTGGTAATTTCATTCAGATTGGGTATGCTTCATTTATGCCGAACATGTTTCCCTTTAATACATATGTATGTAGTGTGAGTTGCTGGTGTTCTGGTAAATGTATATAGCACTATTTTGATGTACTGTTTAATCCCATAAATGTTTACTAAGTGATGGTGTTATATTGTGCTTATCAGTGTAGTGCCATGTTCTGATAATTTGCTTGATGGAGCTGTATATTTTAACTGTATCACTGTGGTTCTCTATCGGTACACACCCTGCTAAAACTACTTTGAGCTTACATTCACAGACTTTCTTACCATAACTCTAGTCTTAAACTTTGCCCATATTTACTTGTTCTGACTTACTACAGTCCTTTCTCCGTCTCCTTTTTGTATAATAAGAACTAACTTTATCACCTCTGTTATGAAACTCCTGCATATACATAAGTCAAATGGTACCAGAAATGCAAGGTCTTAGGACCACAAGTTTGCCTGTGATTTAAACAGAACATGTTGAAGGGACAGATATGTGTCCCACTGACTGCACCACCTGTGAACAGGCTTGAAATCCTTGTGTAGCCAATTATAAATCACGTCTTTGGCGAATATATTGTGAATTCTAATTTTACAAAGGAAGTGACACACATGTCCGTTATGGACCTTATAAATGCCTGCCCCTCAATGTACTATTTGTAAACAAGACTTCATTATTCTTTTGTGAAAACTTGAATAGGCTTAGAAACACCCACAGGGGTCATTAGGACTGTAAAAATCTATGACTGTAGAAATCTATAGATTGCACTCTTTGTATGTAATTATTGATATGAATAGCTAGCAAGTGTCATTGTTAAAATGTGGAGAAGGTGATATGACAATATTGTTGTAGCTTCTCAAGCCATATGACCAACATCTAAATTTGGCAGCATGATAATTGGATGAACACAAATCAATATAACGAATACAGCAGTGATAAATATATGTTCAGTCACCACAGCCTGTGATATATGCAGATGTAACATATGTTGTACTAACAGTATTGTATCTGTACAACTGTATGCATTGCATAGCTACAAATAGTACCAGTAAATAGCCTGCAAAATGCAAACATGCTGATGATGTTTGCTGATTATGAGCTGTTGCAAAGAAATGTCTATCTGCACAAGTGTCAGCAAACTAGGCTATAACTGTGTTTTAACAATAAAAAAAATGTGCTGTAGGTAGATGCAATACTAATGTAAAACTGCCAGGCTTGCTGATTATGAACCGTTGCAATGAAATGCCTATATACACAAGTGTTAGCAAACCTAGGCTATAATTGTTTTTTAATAAAAACACCCAAAGTGTGGTAGGCAGATGCAATACTAATGTTGAATAAGCTGAAGGACATGCCACTCAGTCTGTAAACAGCAGCGTAAACACTGACACACACACACACCCATTCAGTCTGTAAATAGACAGAGTATGCACAACAGATTAGTCACTACAAAGTACAATCGTACAATCACACATACAAGTGTAACAAACCACACATTATAAATGGCAATCAAAGCACTAAGACATATGCAACACATGTAATCGAGAAAACAACCCTACTGTTATTTAGGTTGTTGAGTATATTTAAAAAACTGTGTGCTAAAAATAGCTAAAATGCTACATGATATTTCAATCATTTTGGATTAAAATCACAGTTTAAAGCAGCTATACTGTGATAAATTCACTTATATTACTGATGCATAATGGTTATTCATGCATTCTAAGCAATGTATATGTTAATGTGAAAAAATACAGTTCTGTAACAAGGGTCAGCTGCATTTCATTTCATAAAATGAAAAAGAAATAAACATACCTTTTTCCCTTTGCTGCACCTCAAGCCCGTGTATTCACTTGATGCACAAGTACGATTCCTGGTCCAGTCTTCATCACCTGAAAAAAGAAAAAGACAAACTATGAATGATGTAATCCACAAATAATAGTGATATATACTTTTCGGAACACTTTGTAGACCACTTATTTCTGAAAAAACATTATATAATCACAATACACATTTTTATAGGTTATATACAGGTTTTAATAGAGATGGGAGGGCATGAGATTCAAACCTCTGACTACAATGTACATCCAATCTCTAACTTTGACAACTGCCTAACGAATTCATTGTAACTAAATGTGCATCTTATGACTGCAATGATAAGACTTGGTTTTATGACATCACCTGGATGTGGGATGATCTTTTAATAGAGATACTAGATTAGGATTTCAAAGAATGAAAATATGCTTTTCATGTAGGTAAAGTGTTTGAAAAACATTCATGTCAGCACTGTGTTCAGAAACATTAATAGTAATGGAAGACATTCATTCCTCAGACAGTGGGACAGTGTCATGTATCACAGAGCTTCATTTAACAGAACCATACATGATGCTATGTATGAGGGACACAGTAAGGTATGAGTGAGGGCCATGATATTCCTTGGTAAAGTGCACATCACTTAACGAATACAAACATCTTCCCTGTTCTGCATTTCAACTAGCCATCCCACTCCCTCAAAAGATAATGATGATATTATTCTTGAACGGCATGTAAAAATTAAAGATAAAACAAAACTTGATAGCACTTTTAAAAATTATACCATATTACCAAAAACATTTGCCAGAAGTACAGTAGTCTGCAGCATGCTTTGCTAACTCTGCAGCTAAAGATATACTATTAAAAGACAGTTATGGATAAAAAATACAGTAACAGTAATTCAGTGAATAACTGAGTTATTGACAACCATACACAAGATAAATGCTAATGTCAATAAGTGGAATATGCTTCTCTGAAGAAATGCTATCTGTGAAGTAAACCAAGAAAATTATTTCAGATATATTTCCAATTAACTGTTGTAGGCTAGACTCAAATGTGATAGCCATTTCTGTGCATTTAAATTGTTTTTTTAATTGTATCTGCTTTATTTTCTGAAAACAAAAAAACAAAAAAATAAATTTGTTTTCCCACATTTCTAAGCTAGTATAGTCCAGTTTTCAGATTAGTGCTGAATTCAGGGCTGTGTTACAAGTATCTGTATTTGCCCATACCTTACTTGGATAGAAGGAAGTTTCTCTGTTCACCTGTGAGAGAGGGGAGCTTTGAGCAGCCTATCTATCCCTGGAGGAGTGGTTTCAGCCCAGAAATTAGTAGTTTACTGGCCATTTTGGGTAATTTTTATCTCTTTCATTTCCCTGCTATAAAACCCACATTTGTGAGGTTTTTGTGCTTCTATACAGCTCAGCAAGCTCCTGAATGGTGCCCTACAGAGTTCTACAGCAGCAGAGAGACAAAAAAGAGACTTTGGAGTGATTAAGTATCATTTTGCTGCATTTTCTTACTGCCTTTAGCTAACTCCACCTAAAACGCCAAATTTTTAGAGTTTCTGTGATTTAAAAGCTTGTTTCAGCAACATATAGTACTTATTTTACTTCCTGCACTTTAACAAAGTTGTTTTTGTGTTTAAATTACCTGTTTAACTGTTGTAGGCTACACACTCAAGTGTGATAGCCATTTCTGTGCATTTAAAGTGTTTTTGATTGTATCTGCTTTATTGTCATAGGTAGGTACTAGGCTATCTGCCCAAAGGCATGTATAAGCCTAGGCAGAATATGTTGGCTTTCAACGCCCCCTTAGATTAGTTCCCTGTGCCTCTGTCCAGCAGAGCCACTGAAGTGATCCCCGGGGTAAACTTTCTGTTTTCCATCCACTCATCAAGGTTTTTCTTGAAGAGTGTTAGGGAGGAGCTCTGCCTAATGTAGATTGGGATCTTGTTCCAAAGCATGGGAAGTTTCTGGGACAGGAATCTATCCCTCCAGCACATTCTATTTATTGCTGTGGTGAGGTTTAGATCCCTAGAGTGTGTGGCTCGAGGGGTTATGATTTTCTTTAGGTGGAGCATGTCCATCAATTCTGGGTTGGACATGGCCTTGGATGTCAGGCAGAGATCACCTCTGAGTAGGCATTATGCAACCGAGTACAGCTGGAGTTTCTTCAGTCGAGCTGCATAGGGCATCTGTTTGAGACCAGTGATCTTCTTGGTGAGGTACTTCTGTGGTCTTTCCAGCTGCTGCAGGTGTCTTGTAAGTTACATCCCAAATGGGGCGTTGTACTCTATGATGGGTCTGATGAGTTATGAGTAGAGAGGCACAATGACCTCTTTTGATCTGGATGCGAACCCTTTTGTGATTAGGTTGGCCACATAGATGGATTTTCTAGCCACTTTGGCAATGTGATTATCAAAGGAGAGATTACTGTCTACTTGGTTCCCCAGATCCCTTATTATGTTTTCCGTATTTAGGGGAGTACCACCTATGTGGTAGTTTGTGTGTACTTTGTTTTTTTCCAAAGGGGATGACTATGCACTTTTTGGCATTTAGCTTGAGGCCAGGATTTGGTAGCAGGGTATCCACCTCAGTGAGACCCTTTAGGAGGATGTCTGTGTCAGCCAGAGAGTCAGTTATAGCCCCTAGTTTGCAGTTGTCTGTGAACTTGGTCAGCCATAGTCCTCCTGTGTTTGCCTGTACCTCTGAGAAGTATATGCCGAACAGGAGGGATCCTAGGACTGAGCCCTGGGAAATGCCACTTATAACTGGTTTAGAGTCGAACATAGCTCCCACAATTCTCACCATGTGGGTTCTGTTCATGAGCCAGTTGGCAACCCATCTTGTGATGTAGGGGTTTATGTTCAGGCTGGTGAGCTTGTCTATAATACCAGAATGGGGAATGGTGTCGAAGGCCTTTGCAAGGTCTAGGTAGGTTGTGTCTACCACCTTTCCCTCATCTTTAGCCTTGTTAACTGTCTCAAAGAAGTCCACCAGGTTTAGGAGGCATGATCTGCCCTTAACAAAGCCGAACTGGTTAGGGCCCAATGTTTGGAGGTTTCTAGTGTCTCTGTTAATGAGTTCCATGATGATGTGCTCCATAGCCTTGCAGACCAAGCTAGTCAGGCTTGTAGGGTGATAGTTCCTGGGTTCTGTTGTGGCTCCACCTCTGTGGAGCGGAACAACCTTTGCTGTATGCCACTCTATGGCTATGTAGCCTGTGGAGATGCTGAGTTTGAACAGTGTGTTTAGATGAGGGGTTAGTTCATCTTTGTGCTCATGTAGGACACAGACTGTGACACCGTCCGGTCCCATTGATGTTGTGTTTTTGGCTTTGGAGAGGGCGGTTTTAACCTGAGTGTCTGTGATTTCAGGGGCTCTACATTCTTCTGGTATGGTTATGGGCCCTTTTGGGGGTGAGGGGGGTGAAGTTTGCACTGAACCTGTCTGCCAGGATGTTGGCAATATCAGTAGGTTTGGTGTATTTTGAACCATTCTGCACTAACTCCAAGCAGATCTGAGCATTGCCACTTAGATTCTTGACATAGCTAAAGAATGCCTTGTGGTTATCTTTGGAGTTCATGGCAATTTTTCTTTCGAAGCTCGTCTTGGATGATTTTATGAGGGATCATAGTTTCTTGCTGATACTGATCAGGGATGTCTTCCCTTGTTGGGATTTTACTCTTTTCTGTACTAGATTCCTCCTTCTATTGTATAGCTTGTTTATGGCAGGGGTCCACCAGACTAGTTTCCTTTTCTTGGAGGAGTGAGTCTTGGTTTTGCTTGGGATAGCACGATCCGTGCATTCTTGTAGGTGCCCATAGAATGCATTAGTAAAGGATTTTGCAGCTTGGACAGCATTATCCTTTGGCATGGGTGGCTTTGAAACTTTCCACCTCGGTCTTAAGTAACATGACATTTGCTTTTGAAAATTTTTTCACGGTGGTTTCCTTGTCCGGGGGTGGGTATGGAATGTGGATATCCAAAGTGATTTGTTTATGGTCAGATCTAACCAGGGAGGGGTTGACCTTTGGTGTGGAACATCGGTCGCCCATGTTAGTGATGACCAGGTCCAATATGTTGTCACCTCTGGTGGGAGTGTTGACCAGTTGATCCAGGGCGTTTGAGTTTATAAGTTCTAGGAAATGTTGTGCAAGGGAATTAGTACTTGAGTAGTTCTCCCAGTTAATTTTTGCGCAATTGAAATCACCCAATATTAGGGTATTTGGTAGGACCTTTATGTTTCCCATTGTTTCCAGAAATGCGGAATGTGGGTCCGGTGACATGGTGGGTGATCTGTAGCAAGCTATAATTTGAATTGCAGTTTTGCCCATTGTTAGTTGCACATAGATGATCTCTGAAGCATCAAGCTGTGCCACTAATCTAGAGTTGTGGATATCCCTGATAAATATCGGTACGCCCCCACCTTTTGTATATCAGTCCAGGTTTTGTGGCCAAAATGTATGGCATAAGTTGTAGCCTGGTAGTGCTGGGGTGCTCTCTGTTGCCTTAAACCAGGTTTCTGTTACTGCACATATATCGATTTTCTACATACTGAGGAGTGCCTCGAGTGCATGCATTTTGACATTTAGACTTCTGGCATTGAGTAGCATTGCCCTAAGTTTTTTGTTACTTGTGCTATTTAAGGCGGTGGGTTTATCTTTTGAACCTTGCCTTAAAAAGGCACTATGGGGGTAGCAAGATCCTTGGCCAGTATTTGAAAACCTAACGGTGACAGGTGCAATCTGTCTCTAGCGAACTTCCAAAGAGGTCATTGTGCCCCTCTACGCATCACTCATCAGACCCTTCATAGAGTACAATGCCCCATTTGGGATGTACCTTACAAGACACCTGCAGCAGCTGGAAAGACCACAGAAGTACCTCACCAAGAGGATCACTGGCCTCAAACAGATGCGCTATGCAGCTCGACTGAAGAAACTCCAGCTGTACTCGGTTGCATACCGTCTACTCAGAGGTGATCTCTTCCTGACATACAAGCCATGTCCAAACCAGAATTGATGGACATGCTCCACCTAAAGATAACCATATCCCCTCGAGCCACATGCTCTAGGGATCTAAACCTCACCACAACAATAAATAGGACATGCTGGAGGGATAGATTCATGTCTCAGAGACTTCCCATGCTCTGGAACAAGATTCCAATCTACATTAGGCAGAGCTCTTCGCTAACAATCTTCAAGGGAAACCTCGAGTGGATGGGAAACAGAAAGTTTACCCCTGGGATTGCTTCAATGGCTCTGCTCGGCAGAGGCACAGGGAACTTATCTAAGGGGGTGGCAAAAGCCAACACATTCTGGCTTGGCTTATAAATGCTTTTGGGCAGATAGCCTATTACCTTCCTATGAACCTTTGAACCTATGAACTATGTGGACTGGATCCTCCAGCATGCCAAAATGTAGGCCTGTTAGCTGGTTTCCTTACAGGCTGAGATAATAAGCAGCACATGTTTTCCTTTAAATAAATAGGTACTGCTTTACTAACCCTGCACTTAAATAGCTGATGTGAACAGAGCGTTACAGACTACAGTCATATTAGGAGGAATTTAATGACTGACTCTGTTACTCATAACCATGCACAAAATGCACATTAATATCAATAAGTGGAATATGCTTCTCTAAATAAATGCTGCGGTGAAGTAAACCAAGGCAAAAGTTTCAGATATGTTTTCCGTATGTGGATTAGAACCCACAGCATGCCAAAATGTAGGCATAGTAGCTAATTTCCTTACAGGCAAAGCTAACAACCAGTAGATGTGTCATCTAAACAAACAGGTACTGCTGGTGTTTATTCTAATTCATTCAGAGGATAGATGAATATGGAAACTTCAAACCCTTATTGGACATTTTATTGTAAAGAATAACAGCTATAAACACATAACTGAAAATGTGTAAGCAGTTAGACAGCCATTCATTTTATCTTATATAAACATGACTGTATTAAGAATGTTTACTTTATTAGGACAAATGAATTAAAGAAGTTATGTATGATTTTGTTATTCTGACATATAATGCTGCCATAGGCACTACATGGTACTATAAAGGAAAATTACTAAATGCACAGTCATCAGCAGCTTAGGAACTATAGGCATCAGTAATGCACAAAGACAGTGGATGTGCGAAATTATATCGTTATACATTGAAAACATATGTACATCTACAAAGCTCATAATTTTTATATATTATAAACACTATTAAAGAAATTAACAGCATGAGAATCAAACCCACACTTATAAGGACAGCAGTTACCAAGTCTACTTAATTATACCCATAAGCTAATTGTCACAACAGCTAGTCAATGGTTTTATATATATATATATATATATATATATATATATATATATATATATATATATATATATATATATGTAGGAGACAGATTTATCTCTAATTTCCCTTGGGATGCTCAAGTATATATAGGGATCCTCCAGCATAGCCCCTTTGTGTCACTCCAATGCAAGTCATCATCAAACATCTACTCCAGTGTGATACATACCTGTATGTCTTCAGTGCTCCCTTGCAATCCATTTCCAAATGTCTGCCATCATGAAGTTCCTTGGCCTGGTTGTCACTTAATGCTGCACTCCAGCATACACAGCATCTGAGTGGTCTCCTCCTCAATCCATTTGGTTGCACAGATATATCTCAGCTTCCTCAAAATAACCATCTTGATCCTCGAATGGAAAATGTTTGATAAATGCAAAACAGAAAAATGCTGACTGAGGTCCCACTTAGTTTACAGGTAGCAATGGTTTGATCTATAATTGTTTCAAAATCATTATTTGAAAGTGGGACTGATGTCATGTAATCATATCATTGGAAGATAACTGGCATGTGCCACACACCGTTTATTGATACCTATCGGTTGTTTGCGCTGTACACCTAGGTGTTAAGGCACATTTTGACATTTTACATGGAGGTGTGCAAATGGGATTCCAAAAGCTAGAATTTTAATGAACCTCGTTTATTATGTATGGCATACTTAAAGATGTGTGCACATTAGGTGCTCTTAGATTTTGTGATTCAAAGTGACATGTACATGGGCAAGTGGTAGCATTTCTGTTGTGGTGATTATTAAATCTGTCAATGTTAGTCATTCTCAAAGGTACCTGCTTAAATTTATATTAATTGAAAATGTGAGCTTTAACAGAAATTGTTGTAAGTTACTGGACTGATGTTTGATTGACCTTTATGCAGTTCTGTAGACAAATTTACATTGCAAATGTGACCAGTATATAAAGACAGATTTATGGATCATCCGTACTTCTTACTGGTAATTCTTTACACTCTGTAGTATAACTACAGAAACCTATAGATTCAGATACTGTCTGTATGTACTATGTTCGTTTGATGTTACAGGTATTTCTTCATTAATATTTTTTAACCAAAGTCTTAAATTATGTTCTGTTGTCATTACGGCTATTTCGTCATTGATGTTTTTAAACTAAGTGTTAATAGTATGTTCTTTTGCTGTTATGGATATTTCTTCATTGCTGCCTCTTTGCAAAAGTATTATCATGCCTGGCTCAATATACAAAGGACTCGTACTTTCCATGGCCTGCCTATGGATCTTGAGGTTTGACAACGCTTTCTATATGTTGTTGAATTGTTAGCATTTTCAAGTGAAATGCATATGCATACTCCTGTGGCATGATGCTGCTGTCTTTGGACATGCATTCAACATATATGTACTGTGAGAGATTCTATCAGACTCTAACGATATTACAATTTATGCTCATTTTACAAATGTCACGAATGAAGGCATTGTTAGTTTTTATATGTCACATTAATGTTTGTCACAGACAGTGTTTTACAGAGTTTTGCATTGTACAGGAATGAGTACTGTTTATGTTGGCATATACTCTCTACCGAATTGTCTGCATAACTGGGTTCACACAGGAATATGATCA
Organism: Protopterus annectens; assembly: GCF_019279795.1. NCBI lineage: Eukaryota > Metazoa > Chordata > Ceratodontiformes > Protopteridae > Protopterus > Protopterus annectens. The sequence goes on from NC_056730.1 coordinate 1,035,726,455, forward strand.
TGTGCATATCACTGTCTTTCAGATGTCTAACCATCCTTTGGGTGACAGGTTCTCCCCACATGAAAATGAAATCACTTGATGCTTTCTGACAACATGGACAGAGACTCATTGGCCATTCCGGCAATGCAGGGTAGAAAAGTAAAATCTGGTCCGACCCCCTCCAACATGATAAATGTAGTTGGAGATCACAACTGATCCTGTGATGCCTGTAGATGATGCTGCTCAGACAGGATCCTTCTTGCAGTCAACAGATTAAGATGATACGAGAGATTGAGGGATGCCATCAGTGGTGGTAAACTATTGCCCCTCGATGTCATCACAATATTTGTGGCCTCAGTGCATCTAGCGAGAGGAGAGTAATGCATACGCAGGGGTGGGATAGAAGCTGGACTTCCAGGACAAACATGCATGTCTTTCTTTCCGTGACATGGCTGAATATAGAGAAAATCACTGCATATTGCTGCAGTATGCATATTCATGTATTGTCATTTTTGATTTACAGCTGCAGATTTGAGCCATGTCCACAGACCCACACAGGGTGATGATGATGAATGCAAGTTTAATGGCATGTATTCATACAACTGCAGTACAGACAGAACAGTTCAACCAACATGTGTAATGCTGTCTGAATTAATATTTACAGGTCCATCTACATCAGGACAACAAGAGGGAATGGCAGGCAAGTGTCTCTATACTGTGTTAGTGTGACCACTACCTTTTTTTGCCTCAGCCTCATTTCATGGCACTGCTGTTTACTGTCAGATTATTATTGCCCTGACATCATACACTACATATACAACCAGTGTGGGCTCAAGCCATCCATGTTCAAGTTAAGACAGACCAGTTATGTTACTGCAACAGGTTCATAGTTTGCATCAATGTGTAGCACACATGTGATACATGACATTAATGTAATATTTTTCAACACATGGCATTGTATATGTGACGCTGTCAATATTGTCGTTGATAAAAATATGACTGTGTTGTCTTTCTGTTTACTTTCCCCACTGCAGGATCAACAATAGAACCCACAAACTCTCCACAACTGGAGTTTGACAGTGCTATGGTGTTACTCCAGTTGTTGTCCTACATTAATACTGTGTCCCTCTTCCCATTCGTAGGGCAGTTTGCATCAATGCCATCAAGTGCACATGCAAGTAGTATGTGCATGTCAAGCCTTCTGTATGTTTTAACTGTGCTCAAATGGTTAATGGTGGCAATGATGTGATCACCAAAGTTGATTTCTTTCCCTACAATAGTTGAAGTTCATTCCTCTTCAGCAGTGCCATCTTCCCATGAGGAGTTGTCAGGTGTTTGTTTTGCTTGTATTGCTCACATATTTCAAGTATGTTGGCTACTTAACTTACTTGTATACTCCATGTTATGTTGATTCCATGAAACTTACATACAAAAAGGCCTCATGTAAAGTTATTGTTATTTGTAACATTGCAGTGAGATATAGGTTCATAGGTTCATAGGTTGGTACTAGGCCTATCAGCCCTAGGGCCTATACAAGCCTAGCCATAACAATTCCCTGGCTATTTCTTCCCACATTATTTACTTTCCTGGACCCCTGTCTAGCAGGGCGACTGACGTGATCCCTGGGGTGAATTTCCTTTCTCCCATCCAAACGTCAAGGTTCCTCTTGAAGAGGTCCAAAGAGGCACTCTGCTTGACATGTATGGGCAATCTATTCCAGAGTCTGGGGAGTCTCTGGGTCAGGAACCTATCCCTCCAGCATGTTTTGTTTATTGTGATGACAAGGTTTAGATCCCTGGAGCGTGTAGCTCTGAGGGATTGGGATTTCTTTAAGTGTAGCATGTCCAACAGCTCTGGGTTTGACATGGCCTTGTATGTTAAGCAGAGATCGCCTCTGAGTAGGCGATATGCGACAGAGTATAGCTGGAGTTTTTTAAGGCGGTCAGCGTAGGGCATCTGCTTTAGGCCTGTGATTCTTTTAGTGAGGTATTTCTGAGGCCTTTCCAGTTGTTGCAGATGTCTTGAGAGGTACATACCAAATGGGGCGTTGTATTCTATAATGGGTCTAATGAGGGATGAGTACAGTGGGACAATGACCTCCTTTTTTCTGGATGAAAAGCCCTTCATGATGAGGTGTGCCACACAGAAGGATTTCCTGACTGTTGTGGCGATGTGGTTATCGAAGGTGAGACCACTGTCCACCTGTGTCCCTAAGTCTCTTATCACACTTTCTGTGTTTAGTGTACTGCCACCTATATGGTAATTCATGGATACATGTTTTTCCCAAAGGGGATAACAATACATTTCTTGGCATTGAGCTTGAGCCCATGGCTCTGGCACCAAGCATCTGTTTCTGTAAGGCCCTTTTGTAGAGTATCCACATCATTTGGGGATTCAATAATGGCTCCCAGTTTGCAGTCATCTGCAAACTTTGTTAGCCAGAGTCCCTTAGTGTTGACCTGTACTTCAGAGAAGTAGATGCCAAACAAGAGTGGCCCCAGGACTGAACCCTGAGGTACTCCACTTGTCACTTGTCTGGAGCTGGATTTGGAGTTGGCTACTTTTACAGTGTGGGTTCTATCAGTAAGCCATTTAGCAACCCATTGGGTGACATAGGGATTAATACCCAACTTGGTAAGTTTATCTATGATTCCAGAGTGGGGGATGGTGTCAAAGGCCTTGGCAAGGTCTAGATAGGCTGTGTGGATCACCTTACCCTTGTCCATGGCTCTGGAGACTGATTCAAAGAAGTCAATCAGGTTCAGGAGACAAGATCGGCCCTTCACAAACCCAAACTGGGTAGGGTCCAGTGTTTGAAGGTTGCCAATGTCTTTGTTTATAAGTTCCATGATAATATGCTCCATGGCCTTGCAGATAAGGCTTGTCAGACTGATGGGACGGTAGTTTCCGGGATCCAAGGTGGATCCTCCCTTGTGGATTGGGATAACTGTAGCTCTGCGCCACTCAGTGGGCACGAAACCTGAGGTGAGGCTATGATTAAACATGACACTTAGGTGAGGTGCCAGTTCATATTGTAGTTCATGTAGTACACAGCCCGGGATGTCATCTGGTCCTATGGATGCTGTATTCTTGGCTTTAGAGAGTGCGTTTTGTACCTGTGTGGCCATTATTACTGGAATTTGGCAATCTTCCGGTATTGAGATGGGCCATTTAGGGGGTGAGAGGGGGTGAAGTTGGCACTGAATCGATCTGCCAGGATATTGGCAATATCCTTTGGATCAGTATATTTATTGCCACTCTGTTTTAGCTCAGAGCAGATCTGAGCATTGCCATTTAGATTCTTGACATAGTTATAGAATGCTTTGTGGTTGTCTTTGGAATCTTTGGCAATTTTATTTTCATAACTAGCTTTGGAGGATTTTATGAGGCATCTCAGTTTCTTACTGAGGCTAGTAAGGGAGTTTTTTGCATCCTGGGATTTTCCTCTTTTCTGCAAAAGTTTCTTCCTTTTGTTGTAAAGTTTGTTTATGGCAGGGGACCACCAGATTGGCTTCCTTTTTTGGATGAGAGCATTTTGGTTCTATTTGGGATGGCACGATTCATGCATGAGTGGATGTGCTTGTACAGTGCCTTAGTGTAGGATTCAGCAGTTGAACTTTCAGTTCCCATCTGCATGGGTGTCATGAAGTTTGTCACTTCTGACTTGAGTAGCATGAAGTTGGCTTTGGAGAAGTTTTTATGGTGATTTCTTTACTGGGGGGTGGGGGTGGGATGTGGATGTTAAGGGTGATTAGCTTATGGTCAGACCTGACTAACGAGGGGGTGACCATAGGTATGGAGCATTGATTTGCCATGTTGGTAATGACCAGGTCTAGGATATTGGAGCCCCTGGTGGGACTATGGATTAGTTGATCCAGGGCGTTGGAATTTATGAATTCCAAGAACCGTTGCGCAAAGGTGTTGGGACATGAGTAGTTTTCCCAGTTAATGGCAGGGTAGTTAAAGTCACCCAGTATTAGGGTGTTTGGTTCTATCTTAATATTTTCCAGTATGTTTAAAAAGGTGTAGTGAGAATCTTGGGGTATGGTGGGGGATCTGTAGCAAGCTTCAATTTGGATTGCAGTCTTACCTAGTGTTAGTTGCACTTGGAGAATTTCAGACACATTGTGTTGGCCACCTAGCCTGGTAGTGTGAATATCCTTGGTGAATATTGACACTCCTCCACCTTTAGTGTTTCAGTCCTGGTTTGGTGGCCGAAAAGTGTGGTAAGAGTTGTAGCCTGGTATTGTAGGGGTGCTCTCTGGAGCCTTGAACCAGGTCTCAGTTACTGCACAGATATCGATGTTCTCCATTTTTAGGAGTGCCTCTAGAGAGTGCATTTTGAGGTTTAGACTTCTAGCATTGAGTAGCATTACCTTCAGATTTTGCATGCTTGTACCTGTTACGGTGGTGGTTTTGTCCTTTGAAGTTTGCCTAAAAAAGGCACTATAGGGTGGCAAGAGCCTTAGCCAGTAACCTGAATCCCAGGGGCGACAGGTGCAGACCATCTCTGGCAAAGCATTGTGGTCTGTCAATCATGTCATCCCAGGCAGACAGATACTGGATCCCCTTTGAATGACACCATAAGCTTAGCCAATTGTTGAAGTCAATCATTTTATCCTTATATTGTGGTATCATTCTGGGCGAAGGCAGGATGCTACTCAGGGCTAGGGTCATACCTGCCTGGGCCACATGATCCGAGAGCTCTTCCATGTCTCTTTTCATGTAGTCCAGGGAGGTACGTCTCAAGTCATTCACTCCAACATGGACAATGACAGAGTCATATCAGTACTTGTTGTGGAGTGACTTGAGTGCATGCGTTATGTAGCGGATCCTGGCACCCGACAGGCAGCTGACTGTAATTTTCTCCTTATTCAACCTGGTGAGAGGGACATCAGTGTGCTGGACTATAGAGTCACCTATGACTAAAGTGTTAGGTACATTGTCTTGCCTTAGGGGCTGTTGCTGGGTGGCACACTGGTGTTGTGAACTATGTGACACATTGGTTGTGATTGGTGTTTGTTTGCGTTTCAGCTTCAGAGGTCTTTGTTGCTTGGGCAGGTTACAGTTAAGGGCCTCTGCATATGTGGCTTTAGTGTTGCTATATGTGGGTGTTGGTGGTGCGGGTTTAGAAGGGCTATGTGTTGCTTGAGGTGTAGTGTGGGTGTTAACCTTCTTCTCTTGACTGTTTAGCACAATCTTGGGTGGAGAGAGCTTTGCTTCCATTTTGGCTATGTAAGTGCATCTCTCACAGGTTGTAGTGTTGGGTGGTAGGAGGAGAGGGTTGTCTGTGTACATGAGGCAATTGCTGCATTGCCCCAGTATGCCCAGATTCACCAGGTGGACAGGAGAAATCACCGGAAGCTGACCCTTGGACATGCCTGGTTTGGGGCTTTTTTTTTTTCTTTGTAAAGTACAGGAGCTGTTTCCTTAGCAAGGTACTTTGCAATTACAGGCTGTTTAGTGCCTACTATTAATTTCTCCTTATTAACAAGGAGAGTTCAGTGTTTGTATGAGTTTAAGGCTTCCTAGTGCTTTCCAGCAGGTATTAGAGAAAGTGCTAGTCACAGGGATGCTTAAAGGTAAGATTGAAAAGAATGCACTCTGCAGTGTGCACTAGAGAAGTTAGATGTGAAAGTAGGTAACTTGAGTTTTACCTATTTAAAAAGTTAAGGTTTAGTGGAGAGTTACTATTTTTAAAACAGCAAGATGGATTGAAAGGGTGGTCACTTTTGTAATTTGGTACTATGAAATACTGTAGGATGGCCAATAAATTTAAATAATTGAAGGGGTGGTATTTCAAAAATGATGATTTTGTGATTACTCACATAAGCCAGTGAAAGTAGAGAGAAATGAGATATATGGTCAGATTAACATAAGAGGCGGGCAACTAGAAAGACAGTGGTATTTAACAAGACAACTTAAATGGGTGGGAGGGCGGGAAAAATTCTGCCTGACTCAGAACAGAGAGAGCTGTGGTCTCTTTTGAAGTTTTAATATGCTGTTAAAACAGAATGCAAGCAAAACACAAGGTAAAGAAAACAAACTACAGTATTCAAAATATAGAAAGGCAATACAGTAATACAAAAAATATAAGCAAACTAACCTTTCCTTCACAGCAAAGTGTAGCAGAGTCTGGATGAGCCTTTCTGGTAAAATGTATGTCATATATGTCATATATCGTTGATGCTACCCAGCATGTGATATAAGCACATTGTCCTAGTCTGTGCCATCTGTCTCTTCTTTTAGCACATCAACTATCTGTACTGTCCATCAGCTCATGCAATGATCATGATGTGGGATCTGATATGTCTCAGTATGGTATCATTGACCCATCACACAGGACAATGACGTGTTGATAGAGTCTGTCTAAGATGTTGACAGTGATGTTGATGCAGTTTAGCCTCAGATTTTGAAGAAACTTGTCTGGCCATTCTGAGAATGATGGGACATTAGATGTTGAACAGGATGAGGCCATCATTAAGCGACAGACTCAAGTTAATGCTGCTACTGATGTTACCTGTTCCCCACAGCACCCTGAAACACAATAGACATAGGAGTGCATATGATGTGCATGGTAAGGTGTCAGAGGATGTCTGCCTCCTGCTGCAGGCAAATGAACATTCCAGCAATGTGTCATCAATCAGACATCCATGCAGTTGCACGTGCCACAGATCATGTTGCACATCAGCTACATGTGATACATGAAGGACAGGTGTGCATACCCAGTGAGGTAATGGTGGCATTGGATACTCAAAATGATAGTATGCTAGCTGTGGCATGGTCAGAAGAAACCCTGGCCTCCACAGTACTACAGGAGTGCCATAGTGCAACCAGGGTTCTGCAGGTCCTGACTGTGCTCAGCCAATTGCAAGATGAGAAAGGCAGGCCAACTCTCCAGAGAACCACCATTGCCAATCAAGCATCAGTGTCTATTTTTCAACATGCACAGACTTCCACTGCTGGCCCGTCTGCTGTAGTCCTGCCAGTCACAATAAGGCCTTCAACTTGCAATAATACTCCTTCACCTCAATGTTCTGTTGTCACCCATTAATCTCCACTGTGTAGCAACCTGGACCAAGTGTTTCTGTACATGGTAGGGGCAGAGCAGAGTCTGGTGTGAGACATCAGTGGGATCACCCTAGATTGCATTAGATGGAGTCCAACAGTGTCATAAACATAGCTGGCTCATCGTGTTAAATTACCAGTTTACAGTGATATATTTTTTTCTGCGGCTATTAAAACTTCTGCATTATGTCCTGTGTTGTTTTTCTTTTTTCATGCTAATATATTGTAACAATAAGAATTTGTTGCTCTGATGTGTGTCCCTTACTGTTTTCCATACACTGATACAGCAGTCTGAATATATGAATACCTGTGTCAGTTGTGCCCTGAGTTGATGTTCCTTGGGACAAATTTATATATGTTCATAATGTTAGATATTATGATTGTGGTGTTATGTCTGATTCTCACTGTGTATATCTAGTGTATAATTGCCATTAGATGCAATCTGTGCTGCTGTGGTGGGGAAATATGTGAACATTGATGTTTAATTTGTGTACTCATGTATGTGTGGCTTGTCATGACTCAAAGATATGTGTCAGACACTGCTGTGTTGCATATGCCTGCACTTGTGGTCATACCCTACTTTGCCTATGCCTGTGCCTTCTGCCCCCTACATTCTACTGCTCCCCCTCTGATACCTGCAAGATGTCATCTTCAGACATCTGGGGTTCTTGGGGTAGTTCACCCACACCTGTAGATGGAAGACCACCATGTGCTCTAGTTAGCATGTTGTGGAGCATGGTATGCACTGCTATTATCTGTGCTACCTTCTCAGGTGTGTATTGCAGTGCACCTCCAAATGTGTTCAGACATATGAGCCTAGCTTTCAATACACCAAATGCACACTCAGTCATGTTTCTGGTTGTTTCAAGTACTCTATTGTAGGCTACCTGTGCTGGGTAGGATGGTTCACAGTAATATGTCATTAGACACAGCTCAAGTGGATAAGCACAGTCAGTTGTTGTGGAGAATGAGAGCGCATTTGATCAGAATGGATATTGTTGTGAGGGGTATCCATAGCTTACATCCTAGCTGTGCTCCTATACTTACTGATTAGCAATCCCTCAAGTATTTCACCTTGCTAGAATGCAGTCTTCAGTCCACTTTCCCTCCATACGGCAGCATCATGGACACTTCCAGGGTGTGTTGCCATGGTGTTTTTTTATGCTGCCATCTGCTGCACACATAATCTGGCAGTTGATAGATGGCCATCCCTTTCTGTTTATGTACTGGTCTGCTTCAGGATGTACTGATGCCTTGATAGGTATGCGTGTGCTATCTATTGCACCAAATACATGGGGGAAGGTTTTGATGCTATAAAACGTGTGCATTACAATTCACTGCTACCTGGGAGTGGATGGAAAGTGTACGTAGTCGCCTACATTGTTGCACATTGCTTCCAGGAATTTTGCCAGGATATGACTGGCAGCTATCTGTGAACATTCCCACAGCATCTATCATGTGACTCTGAAATGTCCAAGATGAAGGTATACCCAGAATAAGACACTTTTGTTTCAAGGGGGTGACGTTTCCTCCCAGGGTTTTCACAGACATGTATGCAGACAGCCTGCACACGTTGTCTGTCTAGTCAGAGCTCATCAATTATTTCTTTGTCTAACAACTGATTTAGTTGCAGAGTTGCTTTGACTCTGACTGCCTGCCTCCTAGGGTGCACAGCCATGCATTTATGGCTTGCATCCTTGCAGCCTGTTGCAGTTAAACAACAGGTTGCATTCAGCAAAAGCCATAGCTTTTATTCTTTGAATTCTGTAAAGCATACACCAAGGATTTCAGTAACAGAGTTGGCGTGGCAGTTTGTCACATTTAAGTTGCATTGTGTTCACACAAAGTCTTTTGGTATCAGACAGGCATGCGCACAATCATTAATTATCTTACACTGAATAGCTAAGTAATTGGACTGCCCTTGGAGAGTCTTCTAAAATCACTATGCAGGAGCTGTGCTGAAGTCTTCCTTTGGAGTCTTGTGCTGTCTGCAAATAGCTTCTGTGGACTTTATGGAATCTGGCTCTATGTGTTCAAGAAATGGATGCCAAGAAATTCATCCCCAGAGCTAAACTCGGAAGTGAGTCTTGGTGTCCATATCAAGAGCACACGATAATGATTATGACTGGATATCCAATCAATTCTTTATGACACAGTAAGCTTTATTGGTACTATGTACTAGCAGTTACAGGTGAATAAAAAAGGTATAGAAGGATTAAGTATTTTATTGACTTAGAAAGATAGTAAACCATTTAGCAAGCACTGTCAAACAGCACCATACCTCAATTTCTTTGTTTAAGAATTCTAGGGGGAGGGGAACAAAAGATTAAAAACAGGGACTGTACTTAAACTTTTTTCTGAACAATAACTACTGAGTGTATTTTTTAGTGATTTACTAGTCAATCAAAGCTTTTACGGGAAAGGGCAAAATATGAGGCATAATCAGTAATGTTCTGTATAGTCAGGGAACAGGCAGAAATGAAGTGCTCTGCTATTAGAACAGCTTTGAAAAGATGTTAGATGTTCCCATCTGTCATACTTTCTGTTCATAAATCTGGCAGAGTTAAATTCTAAATGTTTTTAACAGCCGCTTTACCTTCTGCTGTTCTTTTCCAGCCAATGTTATCTGTTATCTGACCCTAGCACAAGACCTGCTCTCAAAACTGCTTATGGAGCCCTTATGAAGGTTTTGTTAAGGACTCATATGTGCTGTTAAGATTAGATCTCATACTAGGGCAATACAAAAAGTTTAGCATTTTCCTAATTTTGGAGAGTAATCATGCCTTTCCATGGACAATATGTTGCTTTGGTGAAGCAATTACATACTAAGCAGGCAGAACACATGTTGACATGCAAAAACTAACAGATGAGTCAATGAAAATCTCATCATGTAGAATCTCGGAGATTTCATAATATCTGATTCAAAAGCAGACCTAAAAAGAAAGTAAACAAACCATACATTTCTTCCTTAGGTCAGATTTAGGTGGATGGTTTGCAGTTTGTGATATACATTTTGTAAGTACCTGAAACAGTGTAAACAGCAGCATTCAAAAATTTCATAGTAGTACTGAAAAACATGATCCAGCATCCCCACAAGAGAAATGTAAGTGCCATATGAATAACCACAGCATTGTCAGTTGTGACAGATATATTTCATATAGCAGTTGTCCCAACTTGATCTTCATCTCCAACTGTCTCCAGGTTAGTGGTAACTCAGTATAGTCACTAATTGTGCTTGAATTTCGGTATGTCTGTGGTTGGATGGAGTATGAGAACATGTGATGTTATGTTTCTGACTGGTAACATTTCAGATCACAAGTCTTGGTCATAGTACATAAATCCCATTCTATTATTAAATGCATTTGCATATATATATATATATATATATATATATATAGTTCAATGTACCTCCAAAAGGCTAGACTGGGAGACCAAAAAACAGCAAAATTCTCAAGTAAAAAAGTAGAAGGAATCCCAGAAGACAAAGCTGCATCACAGCAAAGAGAAAACTTCAGTGGATTTTGAGGTTTGGTGCTGAAAGGAAACCTGGACTCAATCATAGGGTTTCTTTAAGACCCATTCTAAAATCAAGGGATTTAGTTAAGTGATAATTGCTCATTTTAATAATTGATGACTTCTGTTTTACTATATAAACATGTTTTGCTGTGATGTTATTTGTCTGAAGAAGCACTTCAGTGCGAAAGCGCTCACCATTTGTTGTCAAGGTTTGGTTTTTATTAAAAGAATTGTGCTACAGCTTTGTCTTCTGGGATTCCTTCTACTTTTTTTACTTGATATATCTATCTATCTATCTATATATATATATATATATATATATATATATATATATATATATATATATATGGGTCCTATTTGTTTTGCCGACAGTACGATTCGTCGAACCATACTTCGTTGAAGTTACATTAGCGAACTTTCACTAAAGAAAAAAAACAAAACAAACAAAAAAAAACCATGCCATTTGCATGCACCATTGGTTGTACATCAATGTATACGGTTGATGTACAACTAAGGAAACTCTTGTTGAGATCGTAGTACAGTGGGGATAAGGGAATATTCCCTTTTCCCCACTGTAGTGTGATCTCGGAGTGAGAATATTAAAGTAGGGGGGTGTGGGGGGTGCGGGGTGGCTTGCCCCACTGCATAATACTGTGTAGTGGATTTTTTTTTTATTTAGTTTTTATTTGTTTTTTCCGCGAAAGTGCATTTTCGATGGAATGCACTTTCGCCAAAGTGAGTTTGACAAAGTACGGTTCAATGAACTGTACTTTTGATTTAACAATGTAGACCCATGTATATATATGTATTCATATATATATATATATATATATATATATATATATATATATATATATATATAGATGACTTAGGTATAGATATATAAATATATAGATAGATGTAGATATAGATATATAGATACATATAGCTATATATATTGATAAACAGAGATGTTGACAAATGCATGACCAGTTTCTTATATATTCAGAAAAAAACAATGTATAGATTTGTATTAATTTGCCTAAGCATGTACTAGTGTCATAGGTATACATTATTATTCAAAATATTTGCCCTGCAGATGGTTGCAGTTGTAGTAAGCTGAGCAATGTAAACTGGGATGTCCCTAATACTGGCAGTAGTCTTGAACTTATTCCATGACATCTTGGACCTTCCCAGGCTATCCAAAACGTATATTATCTCTGGTATATCACCAGTATATTCTGTGTTATACAAAGACCTTCTCCAGGATGTTATACGTCTTGCCTAACCAAAGGAGGACACGTGGCATCCTCACTAATTAGCCAGACTACCTCAATAATGCCATTGAACGTAAAGAAGCAATGGCTTAACTCTAAGATTTTTCTGTACTGCTACTTACATTGCCACTGTGTGAGACAGGGAGAGAGAGAGAGAGAGAGAGAGAGCGAGAGCTATACAAACAGTCAAGTATCATTTTTAATTTCTGCCACTTGTATCTATACTACCTTATTTTAGCCTGTACTGCAAGTCTGTGAACAGGGAGACAGACAGGCTGGTAAGCTGAAAGAGTTATTCTGTGAGTCGGTATTTACTTCTTTATCATCCCTGTGTTTTTGATGTATCACAACTTCATGCCCCACTGAACAGTCTTATTATTGTCTATCCTTTAACTCATGAATGTAACCCAAGACTATTTCACTAGCAATAGCTACCACCCCCTCATCTTCAGACAACAATTCACTCTTCTCCGAGAGAGATCTACACCTGTTAATTTGGCAGAGATGAATTTAGTCCTATCCACTTCACACTCAGCTGTGATGAGCTCCTGTACTTAGTGCAGGTCCATGCATAGCTCTCAACCTCTTAGACAAGAAATCTGGACAAAGCAATAAGTAAAAGTGGGACAAAGGCCCAAAAATAGGGACCATTTTTAAATATTGCTCTTACAAACTTAGAAAGTTGATAGAATAAAAGATTTTACTTTAGCATGAATTTTCTGACAGGTATAAAGTCTAAAACTCAAATGTCTGTCTTTATTTTCTGACTTCAGTCTTTAATGAGTTGCCAATAATTTGCCAGAAAACCGCAATTTTATGAAAAATGGACCAAAAATATGAGGCAAAAATCTGGACATTCTGCGAAAAACTGTATAGTTGAGCAGTATGGATCCATGTCTTTTCCAGCTAATAGGGCCAAATCATCTCAAAGCATAAAAAGATGCTACCCTCACATTATCAAACAGCCCCAAACTCTGAAAAGTTAAGCTCTACCTTGAAAAACTGTCAAAATGACAAACAGAAGGGAAAAAAGACACATCCTTGATAGATTCCTATACCATGTTCAGAAGTATTCAGATTAATGTTCAGAAAGTGGTCATAACTTTCACTCTACAACTGCCAACAACAAACAGCATGAAAAACTTGCCCAGGGACATCATACTTTTGTAATACCTCCTGCAACGTCATGCAGGACATGGGGTTATATGCTTTCCCCTTGCCCTCAAAACACTTATACAGTGTAATGAAAAATGCCTATATTACTACCAGCAAAGACATGTTGATCCATTGTTCCTCAGGCAGGCAAAAATTTTTACTGGTCCACACCAAGTTAGAGGTTTGGTTGTCAGACAAACCTTCTTTTCTAGCATGTTACATACAATATCCCAAAGATGCCAAGGAGCAAATGAATGCAAATCTATATATATAAATATATATATATATATATATATATATATATATATATATATATATATATATATATATATATATATATATATATATAAAGATGCAGAGGAGCAAATGAATCAAATCTATATATACAGTATATAAACATGCTGAGGAGCAGAATTTTTCCAGAGTCGGAAGACACCTTTCTTTCAGTCATTCTGTCATAGGTCTACACATAAAACTGAAAAGACAGCTCAACTGTGACAGCCCAATAATGTTCAGGGGCTTAATAATTTCTAGACCAATCTCCTTTACATCCAAAGGCCTGCCATTGTAGCTTGTGTCACTGGTTTCTCAATGAAAGGCATATCCACCAAGTGCATGAGCTCCTCAAAATTCTTCGTTTCAACTCATGACATTGTCCCTAGGTGAAGCTTTCATTTGCTTACCATTACTGAGAACAGGCTATACCATGTCTACCCCACAAAAGAAAAACTGCCAGATAGCTTGCTGGAAACTTCTTAAGGCCATCTAAATGTCATTCTCAACTGCCTTTTTAGACTCCTCCAGTATCCAAGTCATTGGTTCTTCAGTTGTCATAACTACTGTCTTGATGGGCTATAGTTGCCAACAGTTTAACTAAAGAGACTATCTGTTCTCACTGCATGAATGGCATATTGATTAATATGTCAGCATCTCACACCAGCAGGTCCTAGAGTTAGTGGCTTGAAAATCACTGACACCATTCATGTACAGTTTCTTTCTGCTGGATCAGCTAGTGCGGTTAGAGGGTTCATTTCAGCATCCATATCCATGTGCATATTTGTATAAGAAAGAAGATGAGACTCATCCTGCACAATAGCATTACATCTGTGGTATTGGGAAACATTCACTGAAGTGTTAAAACTTACTGTGTCTGCCTAGCTGCAGCCTCTAACATCTGTCCTAGTTCATTTCCAAAGATGTTACCAGAAAGTATAGAATGTTGTTAAACCAAAAGTCCAGAACACATGGCTTCATGTCTGGTGACATGACTACAGAGTTTTTTTTTATCATTGTTTGACTCTACTGGCATTGCTCCAAAACAGGCATGGTGGTCATTAAGGACAAGACAATCCATGATTACTACAGAAGTTCAGTAAGAACTAATCCACTTTTCCCGCATCAGTCAGGTCAGTCTGCAAGTCAGTATGGCATGGATAGACTACAAAAAAATCATTTGACATTATCCCACATTCATGAATAAAAGAGTGCTTAAAAATGTATACAGTACACCCTACACTGATTGATTGCATTACAGCGACCATGGAACAGTGACAAAGGGCAAATTGTTATTCCAGGGATAAACATTCAAAGGGGGATATTCCAGAGTAACTCTCTGCCACCACTGCTCTTTTGTCTTGCCCTTAGCCCATTAAGTTGTCTAGTTACCAGATTAGGTCATGGCTACAATCTGGCTCCAAGAAAACGGTAACAAAGTATAAAGACTTCTCATTTTCTTTTTGTAGATGATTTAAACCTGTATAGTTAATCAGATAATGAACTGAAACCACAACTGCAAGCGGTAAAAACATTTTCAGATGATATAAGAAAGTCATTTGACCTTGATACATGTGCAAATGCAATCTTTAATGAGGAAAACTGCAGCACCAAGAAAACATTAGTTTGGGACAGGAATGTGATATAAAAGAACTCGAGCAAGAGGGAGTGTATAAATATTTGGGAATTGACGAGGGACTAGCAGTAAAACACCAACAAATGTGAATAAAACTTAGTAAGGATTATTTTACAAGACTAAAATTAATACTAAAAAAGTGTTTACATCTAAGAACAAAGTCCAAGCTATAAATCAATTTGCTCTTCCTATCATAACTTACAGTTTTGGAGTGACTGACTGGCCCCAAAATATGGCGTTGGATAGGTTAGACAGGAAAACAAGAAGGGCTCTTCATGCTCATCAAATGATTTATAAAAATCAGTGCATACCAAGATTATATATTCCCCATACTGAAGGAGGTATGAGCCTCCTCAAAACTGATTTTATGTATAGATCTGTAATCATGGGACTGCGTACATATCTGCTGCCTCACAACACCCAAACATAGTGACATTTTTGAAACATGAGGAGAATAAGTCTAAGATGACTTCCCTGCTTAGTTTAGTAGAAGCATATCAGGGTCAAACAGGAATGTAACTCAAACCAGAAGTAGATAAATATCAGGCAGCAACTGAATGTGCCAAAAAAAACAAAAGAAAGAATATAAGATAAAGGATCAGATGAGAAGGCAAGAAATGTGGAAAATTCATAAATATAGTTGCAAGTATAGAAAACTCTTGGAACAACCTCATCTTGATCTGTGTTGAACGCAGGGATGGTTAAGGAGAGGTGAATTTAAATCAAAAGATGAAAGGTTAATATTGGCAACCTCAAGATAGTGGACTATGTACACATTGATTTACAAAGTCAGTTGAACATGTGGGAGAAACACATGATGAATGAGATGTTTAGCTACATTGATTTTGTTGCAGCCACTGCAAGCAGTAGACACATACAAAGAAATAAAAATCTCAATGTGCATAAACAGAAGGTAAGCATCTTGAAAGGATAATTGTCAAGTGTCTGAATGTGTGCTGTTTGTTTCCTACCACTTTAATGACTTTAGCTTTCCCCTAGTACACATTTCCACTTAAAGAAATAGACATTTATCAGGGTTGCCAATTGTTACTTGATAATTCTGCAGTCCATTCTCTTCATATTTTCTGTTAGTATATGTATGTATGTGTGCATGTATACACACACACACACACACACACACATATATATATATATATATATATATATATGTGTGTGTGTGTATACATGCATATAGAGGTATATCTATATCTATCTATCTATATATATATATATATATATATATATATATATATATATATATATATATGTGTGTGTGTGTGTGTGTGTGTATGCTCTGCATTTTGGTTTAAATAGACTTTGATCAACATTTGCTCAACCAAACAAATTTGGTTGATAAGCAGATGGTCGACAAGATTGCACAATTCTTAGGGTAGGGGAATATGCAGTTTCCCTGATATTGTGTGATCTTAGAGTTAATATATTATTTAGCAGGGAGTGTACAGGTCATAGCCCCAACATGGGTGGTGCAGGAGGATTTTCCCCCTGCAAAAAACAATGTTAAAAAATTGCATGCACTGAGATTCTTTCTTGCCCATGTGTGTTAGTTTGTTGACCTCTTGTGGTCAACATTTAGAAGGTTGATTTATGGATGTGAATATGGTTATAAACATATATATATATATAGGTATAGCTCTCTCCTCTCTCTATATATATATAAGTATATAAATAGATAGATATAGATACAGGTAATTAGATATAGATGTGTTTTAGAAGGTTGATTTATGGATATGAATATGGTTATAAACATATATATATATAGGTATAGCTCTGCTCTCTCTCTCTCTCTATATATATATATATATATATATATATATATATATATAGATATACATATATATATATATATATATATATATATATATATATATATATAGATATAGATATAGATGTGTGTGTGTGTGTGTGTGTGTGTGTGTGTGTATACAGTTATTGTCTTCCTTCACAGAGCAGATCCTGTGGTCACTACATCAGATCTAGATATTGCAGAAGCTCTGCCATAAGGCCCTCCACCTACAAGTTTACTCAGAATTTTGTCACAGTTTAATGGAAACATTTATCAGGAAGGACCTTGCTGCATATTAACTTTAATCAGTTTAATATATGCCTGCTCTGTGATTGCTATTTGTCTGTGAAATAGTCCTTGTACTCTATGGACCTCTCACTAAGTTGGCCACTGTCCCCTTTTGCTTGACCAATAGACTGTACTGCATATATTTAGTGTCAGGAAATGGAAAACAACCTGTTTTATTTGCATCTTTTTGTTAATTTCTTTGTTCAGGAGATAATCTGATTGATCTCAGTTAGAAATTGACCTGAGGAGGTACCCTCCCACCATAATATTATATGTCCTACATACACATATAATTTGTGACTCCTATTCCAAAATCCTTCCCTATGACCATACTACTTATATACATGCACTTCTGTTTCTTGTTTCCTACCTCCCTATCTGTATTTAATTTTTATCCCCATTCCCAGCTATCTTTCTCCCTTCTGTACTAATTAGCATTATATCCATTTATAATAACAACCCTTCCTAGTAGTACCTATCTATTCCACACTGTATCTTTTTCTTTTCCTAAATACTAATTTTTTTCTTATTTTGACGTTATTAAACTCTAACCTTTAATAGTCCTCCATTCGTTACATTCCAGAAAAGATACCAGTACATCCTACCTCTCTTCTTTTATAGAAAATAATTTTCAGTTTACCTCTCCACTTCCAGCTTTCAGAGTCCACCATCACTGAATCTCCTACTGTTCTTCAGCTTCTCATTTCCTTCTTCATTGCTACTTCGCCACCACCTGACATCTATAAAATACACATTCCTGTACCTAATTATGCTGCTCTTCAGCTTGTCCTCCATTCTTCTCCTCCTGCTGTGCCATCTTTCATCCTTCATGACTCAATAATATCTCACAACATCTCTCCAGTTCTGCCCTAACCACCTATCCATATGTTCTGTTTACAATCTCCACACATTGCACCAAACCTGTTTAATATTACCCCTCAACATTATTCCAAATATAGGCTAATTACTTGCACTTCAACTCAAACCAAAACAAAATTAAGTGCAAGAATCCTCTCCAAAAACACATATGTATAATTCCACAATATACTAAAATCCTTCTTGGAGGAGATATACACCCTAATCCTAGCCCCACCTGTCACAATGAACACAACAATAATTCTCTCCCATACACTTCTGTAACCCATCAACAGCCAGTCCACAACCCTGGTGATCTAATTTTTGCTGCAGTAAATATTAGCTCCATAAGAAATAAAACTGATGAACTACATGCCTGGATTATCCAGCATAAGCCTGATGTTTTTGCTGTAACTGAAACTTGACCTAAAACCAGCATAAACAATTCTGAAGTTATACCTCCAGGATATAATATTATCTCTAATGACTATATAAAGAGGAAAGATGGTGGTATTGCTTTAATGTTTTCCAACACCTACCACATTTCTCCTTATGATAAACCAACACCAACATTCAGTTCAACAGAGCATCTTACTGCTTTCCTCAAAATAAACAATTATAAACAAATATGTATTATTGTCCCTTATATCCCTCCTGGCAACAATGCAACTATTCTAGAAGATATCCTATAATGGATGTCCATAGC
The DNA here is from genome assembly GCF_019279795.1 of Protopterus annectens. Classification (NCBI taxonomy): domain Eukaryota; kingdom Metazoa; phylum Chordata; order Ceratodontiformes; family Protopteridae; genus Protopterus; species Protopterus annectens. The sequence goes on from NC_056730.1 coordinate 1,035,744,991, forward strand.
ATTTCCACAAAAAAAAAAAAAATGCTAGGTGATGTGAATGTCAGTTGGTTGGACATAAGTTATAACTCCTCTATATCTACCTTGAACATATATGGTTTCACACAATTAATTAATAGCCCCACACATTATACTAGGACATCAAATTCTGTATTAGACTGGATCCAAGTATCAGACCCTAGCAAATACTCTGTCACAGGCACAATGTCAAATTCTCTCAGTGATCCCATATCACTGTATACGACATCCCGTTAAACAGCACATTTATAAAAAACATGTAACCATTCCAAGTTGAACACAGAAATGTTCATCACTATAATTTCATCTATTAACTAGAACTTCCTAAAAATCTTCCCCATAGATGATGCTGTAATTGAATTCAATACAACTCTTCTAAATATCCTAAATAGCCTTGCACCACCTAGAAGGAAGAGAATGAAAGCAAATAATGCAATCTGGCTATCCAAAAAGAGTAGAACGCTAACTCAGGATAGAGAAAAAGCATGGAAAGAATGTCAAAACACCTCAATATATTCAAAACTTCAGAATGCTTAGCAATCATACTAAAAAACAAATAAATGAAAACAAAAAAAAAACTATACTATAATGACTTTCAGAATAATGCTAAACACGACCTACAAAATTTTGCATATCAATTAAAGAAATCTTACATGCTGGCCAAAAATTCAACCCAAGCCCCTCTGTTGATAACTCACCATTCAAAACTGCAATACAGTTCAACTTTTATTTTATCAATAGTATAGCATCTTTAACAAAGGTTTCCTTAACATCTAATCCTAACCCTATCCAACAGCCACATATCACCACATCCACTTTCCACCTTCAAACCTGTGCCCATATCCTATATAAAACTACTCTTAAACAAACATAAACTGTGCTCTTCTTCAGCTGATGACCTTCCAAGTGAGTACTGAAAAATATTAGCCAGTAACATTACCTGTCCTGTTTTATTCCTTGTAAATAGGTCAATCAGGGAATCCCACATTCCCTCTCACTGGAAAATATCACACATTCTCCTTCTGCACAAAGGAGGAAATTCAATAGATATTAATAACTTTAGACCTATAGCAATCGTAACTCCCCTTATCAAAACACTTTTAAAATGTAACAATTGCTCGACTATCTCTTGCAGGAAAAACTCTTATCCCCTACAAAACATGGCTCCTGCCCTTCTAACCTATAGAGATACTGTCAATAAAACTAGAAATAATGGCAAACTAGTCTCTTCCTTATTTCTAGACATGTCTAAAGCCTTCATAGCAAACTGCTGCTTCAAATGTCCTCACTAGGTCTCCGTCTAAGACCGCCCTTCTGTGGTTCAAAAGCTACCTGTCCAATAGGTATCAGTCAATACAATGGTACTCCATGCTCTCTCCTTACCTCCAAGTCACCACTGGTGCACCATAAGATTCTATCCTTGGTCTCCTCCTCTTTATCATTTTCACCATCATATATGACAACATGGTACACCCCCAAGAAATTAATCAGGAAGCTTTAACAGCCACTGCAATGTGACTTTGTAACTTACAACTCATGCTCAACCCCCCCAAAGATCAAACTACTACATTTTTCCCCAGATCCTTCTCTCATGAAAAAGAAAATTTAAAGTCCTCTCTCTTGATAATATAAACACAGAAGCCACATCTCATAGCAAACTATTAGGTGTGATAGTGGACGATAAACTGACATTTGACCTGCATGTACAAAACTACATAAGAAAAACTCATCAGAAAGTGTGGATATTTTACGGAGCCAAAGGCTTTCTCACTGACACAACTAAAACTGCACTTGCCACTACTTATCTCCTCCCCACTCTTCTTTATGGTGCCCCTATTCTTACTAATCTCTAGGCTTCACATAAATGAAAACTTGAACAATGCTATAACAAAGTTGGTAAATTTGCAGCACATACCCCTTTCAGAACCCACCACTGCATACCACTTAAAAGCCTAAATTGGTTAGAACTACCACATCAATTAAAATATATACAACTTCTTACCACCTATAAAATTATCCAGCATCCATCTGCCTGTCCAGCCCTAAAAAAACATACTTTATACAACTATGTGCCCAGTTGGTCATTGTGATCCAGTGACCAAAAACTCCTGTGTGTCACAAGCCTAGCAAATCTGCTGGGCATTATCTGTACATGTACAAGGTTGCTAAGGCCTGGAATTCCTTACCTGTATCCATCAGCTCTATACCATCCCTACCATCTTTCAAAATCACTCTGAAAGACTTCCTAGCTAAAATCTGTCTTTGTTCTTGCTCAAATCCAGGATAAACTATATCCCTAAATGTGAACAAGTATTTTTTCATTCCTTATACCTCCTTACTTTCCTTTCCTCACTTACTTCCTTACTGCTGTCTAATTTTATTCCCTGACTTTTACTTTAAATATACCATAAGCCTATTTTTCCACACCTCTTATTGCAATTCCTATTTGTCTTAGATTAACTTATCTTTACTTTCTCTATAAACTAAGGTTTCTCTAAATATTAAATGATTGCCATATACCTTCTATCGATATTTAACCAATGCGTTTATATTATGTCTAACTTGTTATAATTATTTAAACTACAAATGCTACTCCTTATTGCAGCACAGACTAGACTTGTCTGCATTTTGTTTTAATCTAGAAGAGCTGCTTCCAAAATCTCTAAATGGGACAATGCCTCAGTCAGCATTTTAAAGCAATGTTTATTATTGAATTAAATTACCATGAATAGTTGATGTATTGTCATTAAATAACTAATCTTAATTGAGATTTGATGGCTCTCAGGAAAATCAGGTTCACACCTCTAATTGTTTTCCATGCCCATTTATGTACTGCCAAAGCCTGATGTTAAATATCTGATAGTTTGTGCCTTCCATACTTTGGCATGGGTTGGAAGAATTGTGGATGTAGGAGCTCACTATGCTGCATCTGAACATAATGAGCATCTGAAACACGTTTTGGAAATATGGCATATGTAACACATACATTTTTGAGACATTTAGTAAGCATCTCCTCCATCCCATATATTACCAAACCCTTGACCCTTTTGCTAGACCTCTAGCATAAAATGACATAAACAAATTAAGGAAAAAAATCTTTCTTCCATATTTCACCACCTTTACATTAAATACACATTTTCTACTTTTTAAATTGTTATAAACTTTAATTTTCTTCTCCTCAATGATTTATTCTTATTATAAGTTCTTCTTATTATAACTTCTCCAACAAAAAGCTCAAGAATCCTTCACAGAGCTAGAAAATTGGCTAAATAATTCTCAGTTAATACTAAACCCAACAAAAAACACAACCTATGCTGTTCCTCCCAACAAAGTCTAGCCACCTGACTTTCTCCATACTCTCAACCAACAAGACTCACATCTCCCCAGTCACAGAGGCCAAATTACTAGGACTTATTATTGACCAGCAATTGAAATTCAACAAACATATATCTCTAACTATTACTAAAGTCCACAAAAAACTACCGTAGCAAAAGGTACCTAACCTCTAAGTCTAGGATTGCCATAGCCAGAACCATACCTCTCAACCTGGAAACATCAAAAATCTGGACATGGCCCATGAAAAATAGATACAAATCTGTATGCTGATTAACCTACAATTTGCATACATAATTATGTAACTCTGCCCACTCCCGTGGAATTGTGGGATATCAACATTCAAACACAAACCGAAGAACAGACAAAATATGGCCCCAGCCCCTGCAGTAAATGGTAACCATTTTTTTTTAAATGTCTAGCAATGATGTTTACTGTGAGGGGAGAAGATGATGAACCTTAGGATTTTGTTTTTGATGACTTGCAGTATGTGGGTTTTGTGGTAAAAGTAGGGCATTTTATGGTAGGCAATACTTTAATCTTAGCAAAAGAATATTATAGATTGCTAGGACCTACATTAGTGACATAGCTAGAGTTTTTACCACCCGGGGCTGTGTTTCAGTTTGCCACCCTTCCCTCCTCACAAAATCATGGTTGCATGAGGACCCCATACACAGCCATCCCCCCTGCAGCCATTCCAATGTCCCATTACTTGGCTATTTCACCCCATTTACTAAACACTGTAATGTGCATACTGCTTTACTTCTACAATGATTAATTGGATTTCATTTAAAACTTTTATTTTACATTTTATAGCACAACCACTAATAGACATCTGCTAAACAAATCAATACAGTGTCACAATGAAATCAGACTTAGCATCAAAACTTCTCTGCCCTTGAAACTCATATTTATTGAAATAGCACTGAAACCCACATTCAAAGAAAATGTAAAAGCCATCTAAATAATTTCACATTAAAGAAATCTGTAACTAATGAAGAGGTTGCTGCTAGCAAACAAATTTAAATTTCATTGTTTCATCTACAAATAAAGTGCCTGTTGCCCTTGAAGAATAAATGGCCTGTGTTACATTAAAAATAATAAGCTAGTAATACTGCATTAGGGAATGGGTAGCAAAATGATAAGTTCATAGTTACTAGGTATCTCCGCCAAAGTAAAAGGTATAACACAGTACAGTATCAGCAATCCATCTACATACTGTGGGAGTAGAACCCACAGCCTTCTGCATCAAAAGCAAGTATACTACCTGTAATAAAACAAACAGACTTGGCAATCCACTATCACTTAAAACATGCCCAAGGTTGTTCTAAAACTTCAAAAACTGTACAAAGGATTCTTTGTTTGTTTTTTCTTATCATACATAAATAGCAAACTTAACACCTTTCACAATGTTAACTCTACTTAGAGCAATATTGGCAAAAGATAAACCAATGAAGAACAGCATCTGATCACAGACTCAAGCCTGCATTTTTAATAATACCAAAAGCTCCACATTATGCTTTCATATACAAAAACACCAATCAGATAAAAGCAAATGACTGCAATGCCAACTACTCTTGCTTGTTCATTTTATGCTGTAAAAAGAAATTCCAAGTAGCAAAGTACCCAGACAGCAGTTTGGTACAGGTTTAAAATGCAGCTTTTACTTATGAAAACTAAAATTACACAGTAGTACAGTAACCACATTCTAAAGAATTGCAAACACATGTAACCACTTCTTATAATTTAAAAACACTGTGATATGTATGCTAGAGGCTGTAAATATAAAGAATACAAAAAAAAAAAAAAATCAAACAAGTCTCAACTCCAGTGACTAAAGTGATACCTCTAGCAGGCAGTGAGAAAGTCAACTTTAGTAAGCACATGTGTAACCAGGCATACACTGTCCACTCAGATGAGTGCCGTGTTCTTCTTTAGCACCTCTTAGAAACATATGGGTCATAATCATAATTGCCAGAATGTCTAGAACTCCCAACAGTCACAATGCAGTTCAACACGCATGTTTATAACCACAAAAATGTTTCTCTAAAAACATTTTTCTGACTGTATAGAGGAGCAGCTGAGAATGATACATGCATTTCTTAAGTTCATAGGGTGCAATATTTGCAACGTGTACTGTCGCATTACCCAGCGTTTAAAAAAAGGTACATACTGTGTGTGGGTACAAAACAGAAAGAGGAAGGACATGGTATCAATCTTTGGGTATTGTTAAAACAGGAAAATTAATATAAACAGACATTTCTACTTTCTCCGTAATTTCATACAAGTTAACAGATGCTGTCATATATACACGCTGATCACACGTATGATTTTTTGCTTCTCCCCCTCAAGTCTTATCTTCTGCCAAGTAAGGCTCCATTTCTAAGCAGGTGGTCTACAATCTTCTAAGCTGGTATTCAGTCATATAACCTTAATCTACTCCCCTTAAACCATGACATTTCTAAAAGTTACTCTGAAAATATACTCAACTGTTGCGTGAACAGACAGACTATGGTAGTGCCACAGTTAGTCCCTTGAAGAAAATGCACTTAAACAGGACCTTGACCAATCATGTACCATTCCTAAACCTACTGTCTACAAAAATTAAAGGGGGGTGTAAACAATCCCCTGAAAGACAAGATACAATGCGGAACAACTGTCCCCGTGTTTTGGTTACATCTGCATTATAAACATCACTAAGAAAAATAGCGATCAAAATGTGTCTTAATATTCCTCAGGCTGATCCAAAAAACAAATCTTTATAGTCACCATGCTCATCCTTCTGGGTTGCCTACTTACTTCACATTTAGACTTAAAATTCTTATCTTGCCACTTACGTGAAAATAAAAGGTTAAGACATTTCTCCTGAACATGCGATTACAACTTCCTAATCCCCAGTTGGGGCACATTCAATAAAAAAATAATAATACAGAATAAGAACAAAAAAAATCAACTCTTGAAAGACAGCTCGGCCTTTCAAAAAAGAGGATGGACAAAAGTTAGACAGAAAGGAGTAAACAGTGCCGGGTATACCGCATCTTGTCCTTTTGGAACCTTGACTTTATCCTGCTAACATAAATAAGAAGCAGTTCAGTTCACTTAATGCAGCGAGAAATCATTTGCCTTACCGGAGCCGGAAACACTCCACTAGGTCTCGTAAGAACACTGCAAAAAGTAACTGAACTGACATACTACAATTTAGCTAGGCAGTAGGCAAGGCTTGTAACAACATTCAGTTTGTGGCAAAAAGGAACTGACATACTCCATTGCAAAGGAAAGTGAGCCAGGTCTCTCTCATTTGAGTTAGGTCTCTTTCGTTTGCAAAGGAAAGTGAGCTAGACAGTATGGTAGGGGCACTCCAATTCAGTTAGGCAGTAGGTACTAGGTAAGGCTCTTAACAAAATTTAAATTGTGGTCTCATAATAATATTCAAAATAATTAACAGACACGCACTCTCCAATCGTAACAACATTCAAATTGCCATGTAACTAGCTAGCAGTGCAGTATCAATGCATTTCCACTTTCTCTCAAACAAGGCATACACTTCAATGCAGAGAGAAATCAAAGTGCCACACATTCAATGCCATGCACGCATAAAAACAAATTAGTAAAGTCAATGTGAGAAAAACACCGGGTCTGGTACTAAAAATTAAGTGAAGAGTTAGTCTTTTTATTTTTTTTGCCTTACCAGAGCTGGGGGGAAGAAAAGTGCTGTCTGCACTACCTGAATAAAACCCACGGACTTGTGATGATGTCAGGAACGGTCAAAAAAACAAACAGAAAAAAAAAATTCAAAAAAACCCAGGGAAATCAGAAATTAAAGTGGTCACTAGGGAATTTGCGGCACCCCAATATTTTGCTCTCAGAACCGGCATCTACCGATGAATTCGGTATGGTTGAGAGGTCTGGCCAGAACCCATATCTTATCTACATCACTCTATGCATCCCCAGTGCTAACAAAGCTAATTAAAACTGACCTAAACAAACTTTCCACCTGTTACAACAAAATCGCCAGATTCACAACCAATGCAAAATCCCAGTCCCTACATACTTTACACTAGCTGGAATTTCCCAGCTTATTACAGTACTACCAACTCAGTCTAGGTCTCCAGATACTATACCATCCTGAGAAAACCCCTGCCCTTACTTGCCTTCTAAATTTCTATAACTCAACTAGACAACTGCAATCCAGTAACAAAGCTCTGATCACAAATATCCCATGTAAAAACAGCCATGAGGAAATCCCTCTTTGCCAATGAAGTAGCAAAGACATGGAATACCCTGCTTCCCAACATCAGCCTACAGACCTGTTCCTGAACTTTCAAAAACCTCCTTAAATCATACGTATTTTCCATGCCATTATGCAACTGCAATGCACCTCCCTGAAGCCTAACCCAACACAGGAGCCTACCTCCCTAAGCCTCTGCAGCAAACTTATATTGATCTACAGTTGACTTGTGTATAAATTGTATATATTGTAAATATGTTCTACTATGAAAATGCCTTTCACATATATTGTAACTATGCTATTCCATGAAACTGTTATACTCATAAATTGTAGTCCAGCTTTGTATATTTTATATTTATTAGCTGTCCTGTGCATGTTTCTTAACTGTCTAGTCCATGTTACTTTGTAATCTACTACTGATACTACTACTACTGATACTGAAAACTCTGCTGGTGAAGCACTATTCTCTTGCACCATAGCCAAATTATGGAACTCCCTTCCACCCACAATTACCTCTGTACCATCATGCACCCACTTCAAAACTTTACTAAAAGCGCACCTAAAAACATGCTGGCTATGCCCTTGCAACTCCCACTCTAATATCACCCACCCCATCCAACCACTACCTTTCTTTCCACTCCACTAATTTACCTTGATTATAGCAAGTTCAGATGCTCATAAGCCTAGTACTTATTATACAGCAGGAACTTCTCTTTGTAACATTTGTTAATGTCTGTTATGTACTTCATAGATAAAGATTCTAGTTGTCTACTGATGTGCTATGTTCTTCATCTGTAAATATGTTGTAAGTAATTGCTATGTTAAATTGTTAATCACTATGTAATCCAATGTAACTACTGTCTGTTTATTTTAACTGTGGAGCTTTTCTCCCCGGGCCTCCACTGAAAATGGACCTACGTCCAGTCGGACACTCCTGGTCAACAAATTTAAATAAATAAATAAATGATACCATGTACAGCTCATTTAGTTTCTTACTATATGGAGCTTTTCTCCCTAGGACTGCTCTGAAAATGGACACTAGTGGTCCAGCTGGACAATCCTGGTAAACAAATGTTAAATAAATAATAAATAATAAAATTATTATTATTATTATTATTATTGATAAATATTATTGCCTGTTACTTCTTCTCAGTGAAGTTTTATTCCCTGGACTTCTACGGAAAAGGGGCTTTTGCACAGTCAGACAACCCTGGTCAGACAAAGTGAATAAAAAAAATAAACAAACAAGCAATCAAAACACAGAGAGACCTATATGTTCTTGGAATTTATAAAATTAGCTCATTACTCACAGTTGCAGTGAAAGCCGTTAACTGATGCTGTGTCTTTGAATCCAGTCCGCATCAAATCACATCTCATTCATTGTCTCGGTCACTGCCATGGTCTAGCTGCAAAAAAATGAAATTCTGCCAAAGATTTCAGGAATGAAATGAGTGGCTGAGGAGAAGCAGATATGATGCAATCATTTGGAGAATTCTTTGTTTTGTGCAATCTTAATGAGTAGTTCCATCTGCTTCTAAACTAGACAGGAAAAAAACTATTTATAACCTGTTGGCTATAGATGCTGTCAGTGTGTGCACCTGCATGTGTTTAATGTGTACAGTATGAAAAAATATTAGAAAGAAATGGACACTGAGCGACATTCAATCTGTCACTATGATTTCTTTCCAAGACAGTGTGCTCTAATACTGCTAAGAAAATCTGCTTATCTGCAATACAAGATAGTCTGAAATACTGGGACAGATAAGGAACTCTCACTTCTCCTTTCATTTTTTTCTGACTGCTTTCAATATCTACCATTATGTATGCGAAAAAGCTAAAAGAATTAGGACTGCTTCAATTTGGCTGCCAGGCATGACTAAAAATAAGGGCTAGCCTGCAAATGCAATTAATGGGGTATAGATTATGTAATGTTATTAGCCCTGCTTCAGATTTCTACACAATAAAATTTCTACTTCAGAGATTTATATATATAGATATATATACGTGCACGTATATATATATATATATATATATATATATATATATATATATATATAAAACTATATATATATATATATAGAGAGAGAGAGAGAAAGAGAGAGAGAGGGAGAGGTGCATACACACACACATACACACACACACACACACACACACACACACACACACACACTACATACACTCTCAGTCCTGACATCTGTGGCATTAGTTAACTTGCATATTTGCTAACATGGATTGGTGTCAGTGTCCAGAGCCAAATATAGACTGCTTATGCAGCCTAATTACAACAGTTTCTCACTGTCCCTATATATGAAACAAACACAAACACATATACATGTGTGTCTGTATATATATATAATATATATATATATATATATATATATATATATATATATATATATATGGATTCCTATTACAAGAACGAAAGTTCACTACTTAGAACTTGTAATAGGAAGCCTCACTTCTGCAAAAGTTTACTTTAACAAAAGTGAACTTTTGCATAAGTACACTTCACCAAAAACACAGCAGCACTGTGGAGGACATAAATAACAAGCTATGTCCTCCACTATGGTGTGATACTCATGGACTTTAGGGTTAGAGCACAGGTTAGGGTAAGGGGATAGTTAGTAAAGCTATCCCCTTACCCTAACCCATGCCCTAACCCTAAGGTTCGTGACTATTGCATCATAGTAGAGGACATTGCTATGTCCTTCACTGCGCTGCAGTCGTCACGGCCCTAACCCTAAGGTCTGTGAGTACTGCACGGAAGTTCACTACAACACCCGTTTGTTGTACTGAACTTCGCGTAAGTGCACTTTCGATTAAGTGCACTTTCGCTGCAGTGAGCATTCCATGCACTATTTCGAATTAGTGAAAATTCGATCTAGTGTTTGGACCATATATATATATATATATATATATATATATATATATATATTTATGATTTTTGTCATTTTGGGATATTGATGACTATGTAATGGTACCAAGAGACCTGAATACGTTACTTCTAAATTCTAAATTAAATTGCATAGTAGGGCAGCTGCAGTGATGCAGCATTTAGCATTGTCACCTCACAGCAAGAGGTTCTCTGATTTGATTCTTGGCTGGGATGCCTTCTGTGCAGAGTCTGCATGCAGCATGTCCTCCATGTGATCATGTGGGGTTCCTCTGGGTGCTCTGGATTCCTCCCACATTCCAAAGACATGCAATAGGTGAATTGGTCAATCTTAATTGGCTGTAGGACTGAGTGGTACAGATGAAATACCACAGCAGGGCTAGCCACCCAGTGGTGTAAACCTTGACTCGAGATGATTGCCACTGTTGAATTGACACCCTGACTCCATGTGCAAAATGGAAAAAGGGGTTATGGATGGATGGTAGTATGGCTTATTGCAACAAGGAAAACTCCAAAGGCAATCACAGAATAGTAGAAGGTAAAATTCAAAGCTTAAAATTGCTTATTCATCTGAGCTTTAATAATGCAGAAGGGACAAATAAAATGTAAGGTCCATGCAAAAGTAGGCATGAGACATAAGCAAAGCAGGTCTAACAACCAGTGCATGTAGGGCATCAAGGCACAACATGATAGCAGCCCACCTTCCCTAATAATTTTATATTCTAACACAGGTTGCTCCTTTAAGGATGTGGATGCTTAAAAATGACAGTGTTGAGAACATCAGCATTATTTTAATGTTTTTTAATTACATTTAACTGTACCTTTAATAACTTGATTTGACAAAAGTATTTGTTTTCTAGAAATTAAAATGTATTTGTACTTCAGAAAATAGGCAATATGTAGAGAAAAGTTATTAAAGATTGAGCTCACAGATATCTGTGAGACTGGGTGCTTGTAATCAAGGGATGACTATGTTACTCCTAATCTAACCCTGCCTCAACACATTAAACTGATAAACTTTTAATAGAATAACAAACTTTATTAATAAGTAAAAATATGCTACATCATTATGGAACTGAAGGACTGGGGTATTACAGCAATCAAGTAATTCCAGGTTGCATTTTAATGTGCAAGTAAATCAGTCTCTTAGGGCATTATGATATATGACTACTCTCTGTGCTCCATTTCTCCTCAAGAGATTGATTGCCTGGAATTTTAGGATATTAATAGAAACCCAGGTAATACATCATTATTAACCAAATCTTTCATATAACTTTGGTAATAAAAAATCCTGTATCTCTGTTAGATATTTTAATAGTACTGGGGTAAACGCATCTGAATTTCTTACAATTTTATAAGCATGCCCTTTCCTATAACCGCAGAAATGAGACGTAACACATCCAAGCAATATTGTGACAGGACAATGAGTTGGAAATAGATAGGTGTTAGCTTCAAAAGCTGAAATCTTATTTTTTATTTTGATCCAATTAGTAGATGAACATAGTATATTCTTAGAATTTTATATGTATACTTTTGATTTTTCTGCCATGCCAAAGTTACTGCATAAGTTTTGCTGCAATGACAGATGTGTTGGTATTTCCTTAGAAAACTGCCACACACACACACACACACACACACACACGCACACACAGTGTGTGTGTGTGTGTGTGTGTGTGTGTGTGTGTGTGTGTGTGTGTGTGTGTGTAGTCCATTGGTAATAAAGTGCTGTTTAGCTACTTAACCTCTATAATTACTCTACAATGATGTAAAATACACAGAGCTAGTGTCAACTTAGAATGCGTATCTGCACAAAACCCTGCTGTGCAATAGGTGAATGCTGCCTGTGTGCCCAAAACAATATGACTTATCTGCTGGTTTATAATTTATTTGCTGCATATGAGCAAATGTTAACTTCTTCTTGTGAAAAAAAAAAAAAACCTTAGTAGCCTTTGTGTTCTCATTTTATTTATTTAACAGTTGTTTACCAGGAAAGTCCAACTTGGAACAAAGCCAATTTTCAGCAGAGGCCTGGGGAGTACTGCTCGGGACACATCTTTGTAATGTGGGAAGAAACCAGAGCACCTGGAGAAAACTCACACAAACACAGGGAGGACATGCAGACTCTACACAGAAGGCACTCCAGATAAAAATTGAATCGGACAACCTCTTGCTGTGAGGCGAGAATGCTACCGCTGCACCACTGCACCTTCAACATAACTTTCTTCTGCTAAGTAATTATGATTGTTTAGGCCTCACTCAACAATCTGATATACTGACTTTATCAAAGATATAGCTAACAACCAGCCACCCCATTCCTCACCATTCTTACAGCAATCCTATAATGCCTGAACAATATAAATTAGCAACCTACATCCACCATAAACTACCATAAGCTTATGTCAGATCCTATAAAGCCTGAATGCATACCAACAATATAAATTAGCAGCCTACCAACATCAAAAACTGCCATATACTTACGTCAGCATAAGATGATACAGTTATAATGCACTTATCCTTAATTAGGCCTTTTTGTGCTGATTATGCATGTATGTATAACTCCCAGATCATAGTGCAATTGTTAATTCAAGCCACTCTGCTGTTTTAGCCATAATGCCCTGCTAGATCAGGCATGCCTTACTTCAAGAACACTTATATTCACATCTTTTACAGGACTCCATTCTCTCACTGTTGTCATTCACTGTCTTCTGGTCAGTCAAAATGGATGTAAAGTGTTTCTTTGTAATGTCGTCTTTTTACGTGTTGGCATTTCTGAAGTACGAGGACATTTTCTCAATAATTCTAGCATCAATATATTCAGTGAGAGTGGGTGAGGGGAAGGATGAAGCTAAAATACCACGTCATTTTGTCTCATTTGCAGATGCTGCCTTTAAAAGCAAAATATTTAACAAGATTTAAATGAAATATGGTACAAATAACTGATTTAAACCAAGCTAATTTAAACTTAAAGTTAAGCCAACCAGAGAGAAAGGAAGAATTATTTTTTCACTAATGGTTTAGAAGTGCTAAAACAAGTAATTTCATTTAATCTGTATTTAAAATATCTGAAAATAAGCTTTTAATTGCTTAAAGTTTTAGTTTTGTAGAGAGCTAGATCATGGAGGCTTCAGAAGTAGATTTAGATTTGCATACTGTCTGCTAGTACTGTTTAACCTACATTGTTCTTAAAGTTGAAATTGGCTCTTTTCTTTGTTGAGAAGCTGTTCATGTTTTTAAATAATATTTTGTAAATGTCTTCACCAGTTTTTTTGCAAATAGCTTCTTCTAGTAGTTTAATCTCACAATTCATCTGCTTACATTCTAACAATATGCCGTTTCTAACAGTTCCTTAGAAAGAAAGATAGCCTCAGTTGCAAGCCAGACAACTTGCATTAAGTTACATATCTAGGATCCAGATGAGCCAGCTGGTAGAGGTGGGAGTGAGGGTCTGACACTTACTCACCACATGTCTAGCTAAGGAGTTTGTAGAGAATAAAGCTTAGCAATCAAGGTGTGTGGAAGGAAATGTTTATATTGAAACTTAGATTTTTGAGGATTGCATGGTGCTTTCAACTCATCAGGGACAGATGTAATAGCATCAGTTTGACAGTTGATGATGTTGTTGTTGTGTCTTTCGGCTTTTTCCCTGTTAGGGGTCGTCACAGGGGACTCTGGTCCGCTAAAGATTGGCAGTAGATTTTTATGTAACGAGTTGCCATCTCTGACTCACAAACTTCAACGAAGGTACGCCCATTCATGCATGTCTCCACACAAAAGACGCTCTAGCTGAGAATCGGACAAGACAACGTCTTACTGTGAGGCAACAGTTGATATCCCAGGCTTTTTCAGTTTCCTCCTTAGTGTCCACTCATGCTGGCTTAGAAGTGAAATGAATGGCATCTGAGGAAAATAAGACTTGATGGTTACAGAGAAAATCAGAAACTTGTTCCAAATAGCTTTTTCTTCTCAAAAAGCTCAGCACTTGTCTTATAAGCATATCCCTTGTCTTATAAGCATTCTCTTTGCAGGTCAAGCACTCCTATATTATACAAATCTCTCACTAGCAAACCCCCCCAGGAGTGCCCACTTCCCTGCTAAGCCCACTACTTTTCTGTCTCATACCAACTCATAATTCTTTCTAGCATGTCGAAGGGTCAGATGCTGGCGTCCTCTCCTGCCCAGTTGGTGAATCTGGGAATTCTGAGACAATGTTACAATTGCCTCATGTACACGGACAACCCTCTCCTCCTCCCACGTAACACTAACACTTGTGAGAGATGCAGCTATTTAGCCAGACTGGAGGCTGAGCTCTCTCAACTCAGGACTGGCAAGACCAGGCAGGAGGAGAAGGCAACTACACACACCACAATACCAGTCTCACATAACTCAACCACACCACTGAATCAAACACATAAACACACTAAGACATACTCGAGGCTCTGAGTAAAATTTACCTAAACAGCAGAGGCCTCCAAAGCAGACACCCAAGCAACTGCAAACTCAATACACCACACAAACAACACATAAACAACAAAATCAGTGTGCAAAGCAGTCACTGCCCTTAAGGCCAAATACAACACCAAACATACTTGTCATAGGTGACTCCATAGTCAGACACACTGACGTCCCGCTCACCAGACTAAGTAAGGAGAAGGTCACAGTAAGCTGCCTGTCGGGCACTAGAATCCGCCACATAACGCAAGCACTCAGGTCTCTCAACAGCAGGTACAAGTACGACTCAGTCATTGCCCACGCTGGTGTCAACGACCTGAGACGTACCTCCTTGGACTACATGAAAAGAGACATTGAGGAGCTCTCTGATTATGTAGCCCAGGCAGGTATGACCCTGACCTTGAGCAGTATCCTACCTTCACCTAGAATGATGCCACAATACAGTGATAAGATGATCAGCTTTAATAATTGGCTTAAATTCTGGTGTCATTCAAAGGGGATCCAATGTCTGTCTGCCTGGGATGACATGCTGGACAAGCCACGCTGCTTCGCAAGGGACGGCTTGCACCTGTCACCCCTAGGCTTGCGGATATTGGCAAAGGCTCTTGCCACCCCCATAGTGCCTTTTTTAGGCAAGGCTCAAATTCTAAACCTACCACCCTAGAACACAAAAGGAAAAAACTAAGGGTAATGCTGCTCAGTGCCAGAAGTCTCAATCTCAAGATGCACGCACTCGAGGCCCTTCTCAGTATGGAGAACATCGATGTCTGTGCTGTGACAGAAACCTGGTTCAAGGCTCCTGAGAGCACCCCAGCACTATCAGGTTTCACCTCATATTATGCGTTCCGGCCCCAAAATCCGGACAACACCAAGAAAGGAGGGGGGGTGTCCATATTCATAAAGGACACCCACACCTCAAGGTTGGTGGCAACGCACAACGCATCGGAGACCATCCAGGTGCAATTAACCATAGGCAAGTCTGCTCTGTAATTTGTAGCATGTTACAGGCCACCCTCTCAAACTCAGGAACCTCACATGGCCTTCCTGAAAACATTGGAGGGGATAAATGTATCTCCAAACACCATCATACTAGGTGATTTCAACTACCCTAATATAGACTGGGAACACTACTCAAGCCCAAACACTCTAGCCCAAAGGTTCCTGGAGTTCATAAACTCAAATGCCATGGAACAACTAGTCACCATCCCCACAAGAGGAGAAAACATACTTGATCTCATCATCACAAACATGGGATCACAATGTTCAACACCGGAAGTATACCCCTCACTGGTGAGATCAGATCATAAACTAATCTCGCTGGAGGTCCTCATCCCGCCCCCACCTGAAATAAAAAAGACCACAGTGAAAAACTTCTCAAAAGCCGACTTCACACTTCTAAAAACTAGCGTGGTCTGCTTTAAGGCCCCTGAGCCAGTGGTAAACATTACTCAAACCGCTGAATCACTTACAAATGCCTTCTACCAGCACCTACAGGACTGCATGGATCAGGCAATCCCAAACAAAACTAAGACTCTTTGTACCAAAGGCAAGCATCCAGTCTGGTGGACCCCAGCCATAAACAAGCTCTACAACAAAAGGAGGAAGCTACTACAAGATAGAGCAGAATCCTTGAAAGGTAAGACACCTTTGATTATTATAAGTAAAAAACTAAGAGCTCTCATAAAATCATCCAAGGCAAATTTTGAGAGAAAAATCACCAAGGACTCAAAAGACAATCATAAGGCCTTCTTTAGCTATGTTAGAAACCTAGGAGGAAACTCCCATATATGCTCAGAATTAGTTCAAAATGATGTGAAGATTACTGAACCTACACACATTGCCAACATACTGGCTGACAGGTTCAGTGCAAACTCCCCCCCCCCAAAAGGAGAGATATCTATACCAGAGGATTGTAGCCCCAAACATCTCCAACGCCCAGGTGAGAACTGCTCTCTCCAAGGCAAAAAACACAGCATCCATGGGACCAGATGGTGTCCCCGGCTGTGTGCTCCATGAACTCAATGAGGAATTAAACCCGCAGTTAGGATAGCTGTTTAATCTTAGCCTCACCTCAGGATACATTACCCAAGGAGTGGCGACGGCGACTGTGGTCCCACTTCACAAGGGCGGTGCCTCCACCGACCCTGGTAATTACCGTCCCATTAGCTTGACGAGCCTTATCTGCAAAGCCATGGAGAGGATCATAATGGAACTCATAAATAAAGACATAGGGAACTTGCAGACTTTGGATTCAACCCAGTTTGGCTTTGTCAAAGGCAGATCATGCCTTTTAAACTTGGTTGACTTTTTTGAGACAGTCACCAAGGCCATTGATGAGGGAAAGGCAGTCCATACAGCCTACCTCAACCTGGCAAAGGCCTTCGACACAATACCCCACTCAGGTATCATCGAAAAACTCATCAGCTTGAATGTAAACCCATACATCACAAGATGGGTTGCAAACTGGCTAAGTGACAGAACCCACAGGGTCAGAGTTGCTGGAGCCATGTCAGACTCAAAGCCTGTCACAAGTGGTGTCCCACAGGGCTCAGTCCTGGGTCCACTCTTGTTCGGCATCTACTTTTCTGAAGTACAAGCAAACACAGGAGGGTTATGGCTGACAAAGTTTGCAGATGACTGCAAACTGGGCGCCATAGTCGAAAACACATCTGACACAGATATCCTTCAGAAGGGCCTCACAGAAACAGATAACTGGTGCCAGAGCCATGGCCTAAAGTTAAACGCCAAGAAATGCATAGTCATACCCTTCGGGAAAAACAAAGTTACCCCTAGCTACCATATAGGTGGCAATCCACTGAGCACAGAAGAAGTCATCAGGGATCTGGGGACCCAGGTTGACAGTAGCCTTTCGTTTGACACTCATGTTGCTAAAGTAGTTAGGAAATCCTTCTACATTGCCCACCTGATCATGAAGGGATTCACATCTAGATCAAGGGAGGTCATCGTCCCCCTGTACTCATCACTCATTAGACCTATGATTGAGTACAATGCCCCATTCGGAATGTATCTGACCCGACACCTGCAGCAGCTGGAAAGGCCCCAAAAGTTCCTCACCAAAAGGATAAAGGGTCTCAAAAATATGTCTTATGCTGCCCGACTGAAAGAACTCCAGCTCTATTCAGTCTCATACCGCTTGCTCAGAGGTGACCTGTGCCTGAAGGCCATGTCAAACCCAGATTTGATGAATATGCTTCACCTCAAAAAATCTAGATCCCTCAGAACCACAAGGGCGGGAGACTTAAACCTTGACACGGTTATTAATAGAACGTGCTGGAGGGACAAATTCATCACCCAGAGACTCCCTATGCTGTGGAACAAAATCCTGGTACATGTGAGGCAGAGCACCTCGCTGGCCTTGTTCAAGAGGAATCTTGACCAATGGATGGGAGATCACAGATATACCCCAGGGATTACTCCAGTGTCACTGCTTGACAGAGGCACAGCAAAATAATAGGCATAGTTTTATTCAAACTAAAGGGGTGGCAAAAGCCACATAACTATGGGCTAGGCTTATAAATGCCCTTGGGCAGATAGCCTAGTATGAACCTATGAACCTATGAACCTAAATAAATGAACAACCCATGAAGCAGCTAACTCCAAGCCAGAAGTATAACCCCTACGCCAAACTTTCCACTGCCTTCTAATATTTCTGCCACAAATGCAGGTTTTTAGCTCTGCAAGCCTCATACTTCCATTAAATGTCATCCATCATCAGTCGGTCTACCTTTAAGTTAAACAGGGGTTTGTGTCACCTGTTTTATGCTGTATGCTGTAATTTCCCCACTGGTGTGACTTGTTTTGTATTCCTCTATGTCATCCAAGTTGCCTCACAAAAACTCCATCCTTCCTTCAAATCTATCAGATACCCTGAATGGCGTGCCAACTCTCCCACTCTCTCTCTCTCTCTCTCTATATATATATATATATATATATATATATATATATATATATATATATATATATATAAGTACAATTTGGCCCTTTCTTACTATATGCTATAACCATCCATCCTTTCTTAGCTGCATCTCTTGACTCATCTTAGATATCAACTGCTTTTCATAGCTGCCCGAACTTTAATCATTCCATCCTTCTAAACTAAAATGATGTGGCAAAACCTAGAGTCAGTTTGACATCCCTCAATCCTCAAACACATAATATATATTCATCCTTGCACAATGCCAGCATCCCACAGTACCAGCTAGACAGCAACCTTTATTTTACCTCTTAGGACTGTCATAGGTGATTCTTCCTTCAACTGTCCAACACTCAATATAGTCATCCTTGCTAACTGTCAGCATCTAAAAGCATCATCTAGACAGCAACCCTTATTTTAGCCCTTAGGACCTCCTTCTGATCTCTGAGTGTCATTCCTCCTCTAATTTTACAATCACGTGTGTAACACAGCCTCCATTTTTGTCCAGTTTCCATCTTCTCCTCTATCCACCATCAATGATTCCTACGTCATTCCGTTTGCTGCTTTTACCCCTCTTCATTCTGATCATCTTAGCCGTATTAGTGACTACTGCACATAATTTAAAACTGGGCTGACCCAGGCTTCCAGTCCTCTCCCTTCCAGCCCACACCATCCTATTCTTGTGCAACATCCTTTCTAAAATTGTCACACATCACTTGTAATCCCCCCTCAAACTTAGGATAATAAAGGTGGCAGAAATATAAAAAGACCAACCAAACTGCTTCCTAATCTTAAAAATATATTTTACATAATGGCATCAGCTGTTAACACCTTGACCTGGTACTTACCACTACCTGTAACAACCATGAGCAGCTCCCATTACAACCTCTTCTCTAAAAAGTTGAACCACTAACATGGCTGCATCATAGAATGGCTCATATTCTGAAGAGTTCAAAACTACTTAATACCCTCACAAAACATTCCTTGCTTCATTTGCCAATTGCATACTGCCATTTGCAAAGAGGTTAAACAAACTCTACATGCCACTAAGTGCATACTCCTCACTTATACAAGGCCTGAGGTGTTAGTGTCTGAGATAACATGGCATCCAATAGTAAAAATAAATAGGCCGATAGCAGGGACCATTGTCTTGTGCACCTGTTTATCTGCCATTCCCTGGAATTTGTCCCTTTAGCTGATTTCCTTAGTCTTGGTGCATCCTATGTTGCAACAAATTTTTTTATAAACTTGGATATAAAATTAAAGTCCCAGGCATATATGTCAGGATATTCTATTCTACCAAGCAAAAATTTTTTCCCACAAAATGCACCACCCCACATATATCCATATTAAAACTCTGTGCTCAGCCCATAAATTTTCCAAATAGCCTTCAGTGGTGCATTAATAAAATTATTTCTAAAAACCTACCTGGCCACTTTTAATCAACCCACAAAACATCACGTGGAAAATAAAATATCTATATGTAACAATGAAACAGTACAATAATTTGCTGGGCTGTCCATACTTCTAAACAGTTCACTTATTATATCAGCAAATGCTTAACATAGCGAACGTTGTTTGATTGACCATTTTAAATCAAAATCGAGAAATCCCGAAGACACGGAACAGCGATTTTTTTTCCCAGGGGAAAAAAAAATCACAGGGCCGTTTTTGGGATTTTGCCATTTCCTCCACTGTGGTGTGATCTTGGAGTTGGTATATTTAAGTAGGGGTGTGTGGGGGGCATAGCCCCCCACATTAAGTGGTGTGTGGGACAAAGGCCCCTACTTTATTTTGGGTTTGTGTTTTTTTTTTGCGGAGCAGCGATTTCTGTCTCTGGGAAAACTCTGTTCTTTGTGCCGTTTTGATTTTTAAGGGTCGATTGTACAGCGTTTGCTATTTTAAGCGTTCATTGTTATTATCTAGACCCTTTTAAACCTATGCATTTTTTATACTTCCAACCCCTTCAGCAATAGAAAAACTACTGCCTTCACCCACAATGTCAGAAATCCATCCACTTTCATTGCGCTATTCATAAAGCTACACAGTATAGCTCCAGCTTGTGATTGCTTACCAGTTTAACATGTATAAACTATTCATCTGGTCCTCCATAGCTCATAATTTATGTCTTTCCTACTTGAGGCATACACAGTATCCATCTAACCTTCCTGCTTTGCCATCCACCAAGTGTTGAATATTCCTCACAAACTCTTCAAGTGACAAACCCTTGTCTAATCAGACCTTGCCATCCACCTTCTATCCTCTAGCATAGTGTGTTGAACTTATTTTTTCATAGGTTCATAGGTTCATAGGTTCATACTAGGCTATCTGCCCGAGGGCATTTACAAGCCTAGCCCATAGTTTTGTGGCTTACGCCACCCCTTTAGTATGGGGAACTATACCCATTATTTTGCTGTGCCTCTGTTGAGCAGTGACACTGAGGTAATCCCTGGGGTATATCTGCGATCTCCCATCCATTGGTCAAGATTTCTCTTGAACAAGGCCAGCGAGGTGCTCTGCCTCACATATACCGGGATTTTATTCCACAGCATAGGGAGTCTTTGGGTGATGAATCTATCCCTCCAGCTATTAATAGCCGTGTCGAGGTTTAAGTCTCCGCCCTTGTGGCTCTGGCGGATCTAGATTTTTGAGGTGAAGCATATTCATCAAATCTGGGTTTGACATGGCCTTGTATGTTAGGCAAAGGTCACCTCTGAGCAAGCGACTGAATAGAGCTGGAGTTCTTTCAGTCGGGCAGCATAGGACAGATGTTTGAGACCCTTTATCCTTTTGGTGAGGAACTTTTGTGGCCTCTCCAGCTGCTGCAAGTGTCGGGTCAGATACATTCGAATGGGGCATTGTACTCAATCATTGGTCTGATGAGTGATGAGTATAGGGAGACTATGACCTCCCTTGATCTAGATGAGAATCCTTCATGATAAGGTGGGCAATGTAGAAGGTCTTCCTAACTACTTTAGCTACATGGGTGTCGAATGACAGACTACTATCAACCTGGGTCCCCAGGTCCCTGATAACTTCTTCTGTACTCAGTGGATTGCCACCTATTTGGTAGCTAGGGGTAACCTTGTTTTTCCCGAAGGGTATGACTATGCATTTTTTGGCATTTAACTTTAGGCCATGGCTCTGGCACCAGTTATCCGTTTCTGTGAGACCCTTCTGAAGGATATCTGTGTCAGATGTGTTTTACTATGAGTTTGCAGTCATCTGCAAACTTTGTCAGCCATAACCCTCCTGTGTTTGCTTGTACTTCGGAAAAGTAGATGCCAAACAAGAGTGGGCCCAGGACTTTACAAAAGCCAGCAAACACCTTCATTACCTTCTGCATTCAGCAATGTGTGTTTCTCTTTCATCTTTACAATCCTAGTTAAGTGTTCTGTCCTCATACCTGTTAGCTTACATGCATCAACTTCCCCAGTCTATCACTCTGCCTTGTCATACAGCACTCCTGATATGCAGTTCAGCAATCACTTCCCTCTCCTACATTGATCAGATTTCCGTAGTCCTTACCTATCAACTTTCCTATCCCTTCCTTTTATAAATCAATGTGTTTGCACACTTTTCAGTCCTTCCTGTCAATTCCTTATCCGATGGCCTTTGTTCTTTTGTGCATTCCATTCAAATCTATAATTGTATCTCATTAAATAATATTCAAAGCATTCTAAATCTCTTTATCTTTCAGACCTCAACCTTCTTGAATTTTTCTCCATCACCTTTATTTTACTCTTCAGTTGTTTCTGTAACACTCTTTCTATCTAATCCCAAGATTTCAATTTCCACATGACATCCTCCTTCATTTCTCTAGCAAAAATCATTCATTAGCATTGCATCCTCCATGCCTATTCCTTTCATTTAAATTTGTACAGTCTCTACTAAATCCTTCCACGTAAGCAAAATACTATCTGACCTGCTGGCCTAAGTCTATCCATTTCTTCTAATACCAAATTCTTTGTTTTAAGACTCAGTTGATCATCTACTAGGCCCTCATGTATTCCATACCCATCCGAGTACTGCCTCAATACCCTTTATGTGGTATTCAGCAACCCCAAACAACCTCTCCAGCTTAGGATTTACTATTACATTTACTGTCTAGCCATCCCTTCATGAGTCATTCTCAACAACCTGAGAAAGTCAACATACATTTCTACCAATAATGACTGGCCCCATAGACCAACCCCATTACTACCCATGAACCAAGTAATACCCCTTCTATCAGCACTCAACTGCCTGCTTCATCCTTGAACTCCTCCACACCCTTTGACACATAGTCCTTCACTGCTCTCACACATTTCACTTTATCAGCTTTCCTAGATCACCCCATGTCAGTATGATGTTCTGCAATAACTGTAGCTTCAAACATATACAATGGAATCTTGGCACAGCCAACTGTTTTTCAACAGAGTTATTCATTTCTTTCCCCAATATTCTATGACAGTATCACTAGCTCCATTCCTCACTACTTCATCTTTCTCTTGCCCTACACAGACACCATTTTCTGTGACCAACCTTTGTTTTAGCATGAAGGCTTGTGTGCATCCAGAGCTACTAATACTCCTTGCTACTGTCACTTCCTTCTAGATACTAAGTGTTGCACAAGCAATCTTCTGTATCCCTATTTGCAGTTCTACCCCATCAATATCTATCCCTAACTACCTTACATTATTCTTGGACATACAATAAGTCTCCCTTCATCTTACCACCAAACTATTTGCTCATTCTAATACAAATCTCCTACCCTACCCTCTGCTTTGATCATCCACTCCTATGACTTACAGCTTTAACCTCTACTCACCTCTACCACTTCAATATCATCTTTTCCATCCACAAACCTCCATCTCCCATGGCCTACTCCTTTACCCCTGTTTCAGTTGCCACTCATCTGTCATTCATGTGACCATACTCCTGACACCTGTCTCTGTTATTATTGTCACCCACTATAAAGGTCGCTAACCTTCTTATTTTCTACAGTTTCATTTCCGTTATTTTACTTTACCAGAAATTACTGTTTTTCAAAGCATTTAGTAAAACATGTAAGTACCGTAGTTAATTGCATAACTTTAAAATGTAGTTGGTAGAATACAAAAATTAGTTTTGGAATGATTCTTTCTAAGGCAATGGAGTCAGCTCGTGATTGCTGTACTACAGTAATGTTACCATATAGTGAAGGGGTGTAGTTTTGTGAGTATGTATGTTGTTGTGTGTGTGTGTGTGTGTGTGTGTGTGTGTGTGTGTGTGTGTGTGTGTGTGTGCGTGTGTGTGTTTGTTATCGTTGTGTGTATGTGTGTGAAGGCTTCATTTCACCAGTTTAACAGCTGGCTAAGAGATTGTGAAGGGCTGAGCATGAAGCCCATGCAATAGTCTGATGCAGGTGGGGGAAACACTCATATAAATGGAAGCAGGCTTGGTAGTTGCAGGACAGTGATGAAAAGGTTGAAAAACTCAAACTGAAACAGTAACCAAGACAATACCATTGTATGTGACATGGACAAATATTTGCTATATTGGAATGTGATATCATATGTCAGTTCCTAACATGGGTGGGATTTGGTTAGATCTTGTTTACTGAGTATGTGTACTGTATGGATGATTAAAAACTAACATTTTTGCAAGCATTTACATTTTTATATTTTCATCTTATTTATTTATGTATTTATTTAGATATTTATATATTTATATTTTGCAACACAAAGAAACAGGGTGGAGGAGAATAAGGACTAGGTTATATGAATGGGGGAAGCATACCTTCGTCTTTCTTAATTCTACAATACTGTACTTGAAGTAGAATAGGTCATTATCATTACAACTGCATGCTTCTTGAAGAGTAAGAGTGCAACTGACAGTCACTGAATAATAATAAAAATATATATATATATATATATATCTATATCTATATCTATCTATATATATATATATATATATATATATATATATATATATATATACATGCATACACACACACACACACACACACACACACACACACACACACACACACACACACACATACACACACATACACACACACAATGTAACAGATGACAACAACACTGTTGAACCTGGAGGTGAGGAGAAGATGAGTTTGCATATCTAGGCCTAAATCCATCATACTACCAGAAGAAAATGCAGCAGGAGCAACACTAACTCAGCTGAAATATAATATAATCAGTTTCATCGTGGGTGATTCTTAGTGGAGGATGACTGCAGTGTGTTAAATCCATCATGTTCTCCATCTTATGCATCTTTTCTACTACTGCAATCAATATCTATATGACAGGAGGGCCTGGTGACATCCATTGCCTGGAGATCACTCTCGGAACAGACATAACAGTGATTTTCATAATTTTGTGTCTATAAGCAGATCCTCTTCCTCACTTCAACACTGCCACACTTCAGAGGTGAGTAATCAGTTCGAGCATCAGACACACCTCTGAACCTTCCAAATGATTTAAGAATTCCCTCCTCTCCCATTGGAAAGGGAGTCACAACAAAGCACTTGCAAAAAATATGGATGTGGTTTTCCTTTCCATTACTTCAGATGTCACTTGAGGTTGAGAAGGCCATAAAGAAGCTTATAGCTAACTTTTAATGGCCACAGCAAATATATATATATATATATATATATATATATATATATATATATATATATATATATATATATATATGTATATATAGGGAAGGTTTCACATAAACATAAGGCCAGTTATGCCAAACCAGCACTGTTGTGGTCCAAGGCTATATTTTCCTTTCTTTCTTTATCAGAATTTAATTTCCCAGTTATATTGCTTTGTTTCCCAACAATGTTGCACTGCATATTTCCTCAGAAAATGGAGACTAATATAACAGAATTAATTTTCAATAACAAAGATTTCACTTACAGAAAATCCACATATTGCTTGATCCAAGAGGGCAGCTTTCTTCAGGACTTCAGCCTCATAACTTCCTCAAAAAATGCTGAACATGAAGACACTTAAAGCTGTGGCTATTTTCTAAGACAGTTTCTCACATTACCAGGTTAAAGCTGGTCTGCATCTTGCAGTTGTAGAATAGACTTCAGTATGAATGGATCCTCAGCCACCAGGATCTGAAGGTCAGTTTTTATCTTCTCAGAACAGAATTACTTGCACCTATAACCACGTTAGCTAATAGACTCAGTTAGATCTGATGCTAACATTCAGGGGCACCAGTGAATTCAGTCTGGGGAGGCCCATTATAGGAGCTGCTATTATTAGCACACTGCTAATATTACAACCTAAAAATACCACCACCCTCGTCATTTCTTCTTCTCACTCCCCTCTCTAATCTCCAGTATCCCTATCCTAATTTTCCCCTGACAATATTGTCCCTTGGTCCCTTGCTCCCTTGGTCCCTTGCTCCCTTGGTCCCTTGGTCCCTTGCTCCCTTTCTCCCTTGGTCCCTTGCTCCCTTGGTCCCTTGGTCCCTTGCTTCCTTGGTCCCTTGGTCCCTTGGTTCCTTGGTCTCTTGCTCCCTTGGTCCCTTGCTCCCTTGGTCCCTTGGTCTCAGTAATTTCCTTTCCTTCCTTGTTTTTTTACGTACTAGATGACACTCACACCAGTGCCTTATAGCATGCAGAAACATTGAGGCTTATCTGCAGTATTTCTAATGGTTGTATTTGCCACCAAGATAATTGGCATCACAGATAATTTGCTTGTTGCTTTTTGACTGTGTGTTTATTAATTCAGCCATTAATTAATTCATTCTAACAGTACATTCCAGATAAAGTGTCTGATAAAATAACATATTTAGTGCAGATTGCTGATTAGATTTTTATTTACCTGTACTCTTCTGATGTATTCATTTCATAGTATTTTAACATAAATTGTTGTGCATTGCCTCTTCATACATCCATGCCCATGCTATATCTTGTAGTAAGGTTTTCTTAGATACATAGTTATTACAGGTATATTGGGTCTATATCACATTGTCAAACTTTTATTTTATCAAATAACTAATCTTTGAACCCTAATTGTCTAACTCCCTATTCAGTGAATGACCTAAACATCGAATTGCTATTCACTGAAATATTTTAGTTGGTGAACACTGCAAAAGGTAATTTTTTTTACATTTTTGCAGTGGGGTCTGTGCCCCCCTGCACCCTCCCCTTGCAAATCACATATATCAACTCTGAGATCGCACTACAGTGAGGTCATAGGTAGATCACGGCCATCTGGCCTGTCAATGCTCATATGTGGACATGATACAAAAACACTTTCCTACAAACTGCGATGATCAACCTTGTTTTTATGTTTACAGAGCTGAGGATATGTTCGTGAACTCTAGAGGTGAGCAAATACATCAGGTTAATAAAGGTGGCTTACTCTGCACTTTGACTAGGCAGCCTCTGTAAATGACCATCAGGTACTGACAAGTGGAAATTAGCTATAGCAGGTCACTGAAGTGAAGGTGTGGCTGTTGAAAGAGTTGGCAAAGTCATGGTGAAGGATTCTCAAACAGCCTCAGAATTTTTTTCAAAACCACAGTGGGACTCGTGTATTAGAGACAGTACATTTTCCATTATCTTCTCAACAAGATTCACAAGTGCTAAACATGGCTAGGCATTACAATATAATCTTCACAAGGCCTTGTACTGTCTGCAACACAAAAGATTAAAGATTTCTTGAATCCAGCAGTACTAGTAGCAGCTTCCATTTTAAAGCAAGCTGACTGTTTTTAGCCATATCTGAGTTTCTCATACTAGCTTAAGTGCAGTACATATGCCGAATATGACATGCTGCACAGTTCGTCTTGTTTACTTCTCATATTCTCAGGTATGCATTACACTGCCATCTAATACCCAGTACACTGAGTGGGAAGTAATAAATTGCAGTCATTAAGGTATGGGAAGATATGGGGAGAATAGGAGACTTTTATATGTATAGTACATTAACAATCACCACTGGGCCTTTCAGTCACTGACATCCAACTGACTGAAACCTGAATGGATAACTGGCAGCATAAATCAGCATATTCCATGGGTCTGGTTGTGAATAACTTTTTTGATTTTTATATCACACTAGTTTAAAAAAGGTATTTGTTACATTTTTTACTGCAAATGGGTATTGTGCTGAAAAGATGTAATGGGAATACATGGCCAAATCATTTTGGATGTAGTCATTTATGAATGTGTTTACATACCAACAGTACATGTATAGAGGTTGTGCTTTCTCTGTGTCACACTGATAGTTTGACATTGAACTTTTTTGTTTTATTAGGCCAAAGTGAATAAATAGGAGGTTATATAATTTGTGAAGCCGGAATTATTTATCTGGTACATTTATGATGTTGGAGTACACCTAGAGGTATTATTAATATGATAACATCATATAACTTCAGTAATAGCTGATTTGCAGGGGCATTTCACACAACAGATATTCACTAAGAGGTTACTAACCTTATAACGAAAGTAATTGCTTTAGATTTGATCTGACAATCATTTTTAGATAGTTTAATCTTGAGTTGGAGCAAATGTAGTTTTACACTGTGACTGCCCTTATCATTATCAGGGCCAAGGGGTGAAGACTGCTTGACAGGAGGATTGGCTAGGCATCCATATGTTGTATGCATGCCTCAAGCCATTCAGAAGTATTCTGTTTTATGGTCTTATTTAGCTGAGGGAAATGAACCAGAAAAGTTTGGGTGACTTCTTGTAATGTGTCTGTCATTATTAACAGTCACAGACACGTGCTACATGGAGATAACATGCAGTCTCCTTCTGTTTGTTACTTTTAATTTTCTGTCTTATATTGTTATATTGTGTCTTTCGGCTTTTCCCGGTTAGGGGTCGCCACAGCGAAACTCCAGTTCGCTAATGATTGGCAGTAGATTTTTATGTGCCGAGTTGCCGGCCCTGACGCACAACCTTCAACGAAGGTACGCCCATTCACGCATGTCTCCACACAGAAGACGCTCATTGTTATAGATCATCTTTAATTATTGGTTTGGATGAAAATTGTGTTCCTCAGTACATAAGATAAATTGCAAAGTATAATACAACAATAATGTTAGACTTTTATGTATTTATTTATTTTTTTTGGCATTAGATTATTTGTTATGGGTCTAGTAAAGTACCTAGTTATTTCAGCTGACCTCGGTAATGCAATCAAATGTAAGTTCAGTTGATAATTGTTTTGTACCATTAACTTTTAGTGGTGCTCCATTTATAAACCATGAATGTTCTCGGTGCTGAAATGGGTTCTAACTCAGACTTTGCTAATCATTTATAAGAAATGACACTCCTATCATATAATCTGCAATATTTCATGCCACAAAGACCTCTCTGATTCAGACAGATATCTATTGGCTTAATTGCAATTACTGCTTATAAAGTATTGCATCTTTCTTGCTCCACATATTCTTAACAAGCAGAAGCTTTAACATTTCATTCTAGAAGTGGTGGTGTTGCAGGGTGGGCATATGGTATCCCCTTTGTCCAGTCTGCCATTTTTCATGTTTATTTAATTCTGTGACATGCCTCCATTCCTTTTAAATTACCTGTTTCTTAACATTGCTGAAGGCATTGCTCAGCAAGATTCCTATTGTGGGAAGCAGAGGAAATCACAACATGCAGAAGTCAGTTGGGAATATTAATCTTTACCCACTGTGATATGTTTAGGATGCTGTTATCTTAATGAGGAATTTATAATTACTCCTCCCCCATGGATAATTATCTGACGTGCTGTAAGCTGTTGAAGATGACTGTGCCTTCTGTTTTCTTTCTTTTTTTTTTAAAATAGAAACAAATTATTGTTTTCTCCCACTATGCATACCGAAGCATGTAGTCTTCATGGTTTAAACTATTAAATCTTTTTTTCTTTTCAACGTTAGTCATTGTGCTGATAGTATGAATTCTTTAGACATATACTCTGAACTTCATATATTTTTTTAAAGGAATAATGGTTTCACAATAGGGGGTGTGAGGACAGGATCAAGCTATCTTTATTCAATGAGTAATATAGACTTTGTCTATTTTTGTAAAAAGACAGTAACTTATTCATTATGCAAATGCCACAGCAAAGTTCAGTTATTTTTCTTTTTATCTGACTTTCTGTCAAGTGCTCTGCATTTTTGAGAATAAAATAATATTTTAGACTAGCCTCCAAACACACACACCCACACCCACAGAGTGTTGTCAGTGTATAGGTCTTGATATCTATTGAAACCATTTCCAGGGCATGTATTATGTGAAATGGCAAGCATTCCCCAACAGAACTTTGTCTGATTTATGCAACATTCTGATTTTTCTTCTGTCTTAAAGAAGAAGAAATATATATATATATATATATATATATATATATATATATATATATATATATATTTTTTGCTATGTTATACTATCAGAATATATAATTGCTTGCAAACTATAGGAATTTCAGTATTCAGACTGAAATCTAATTATCATCTGATGAAAAATAAGTTTTTATAAGAAAAAATATTTAAGTATTCCAAAGTGATAAACTATTTATTCTGTTACAGCACAATATGCCATTTTGTTTGGACTTGTTAGTTTGTACAAGATTTATCTGGCTTTGTGGTAGGATTATAATATATTATACTGTCAATCAAGCTGAATATTAATTAAATTTCTTCTGAGGTTTTTCTATAGTTGCAGACTAAAAGAATAACAAAGTACTTTAACTACTGCTGTAACACTGCACATGATTATATTTGCTTTCATTAACATATAGTAGAATGTTATAAGACAAAGGTTTGAGCCATTATGGAAAAATCATATGAAGGTACATTTTGTGGAAAGCTTTACAATTTATTGGGCAATAAATTCTCCTTCTAGTGGAGAAATACCATTCACATTCAGAACATTTGAAAATATGTTGACAAAGACTTCTCAATATGGCAAATTCTGGCCATGACTCAGGAAAGTATAATGGAGTAATTATACTGCTGTCCATATCCCTGGACTATAATGAATGCAATGAACTTTCCAACACAAATGCCTTTATATTATCTTTGAATGGCTACATTACTGACAGTATGGTCACATTGCAACTGTGCTTCTTTTTCCGTACTGTTATATATCAGGCCAGAAACAAATTTTTGATTCAGTGCTATTTTTTGTCATGTGCCAAAACATTGCTGATTAAACTTTGAGCCCAGTAATACTGACTATTGTTGTGGCAGTAACTTCAAGGTGACTTATCCTTGAGGATAAAAGAGTTTTCTTCTGTCTACAAAGTAGAGTGACCTAAGACTTAAAATACTTTAAGGGTCAAATTCCAAAAGAGTCGCTCTCAATGTTAAGTCTGCCCTGATTCTGAAAGACCTGCTCTCTGTGTAAGTGACTTACTTCAGTGTAAGGCCTATCACTAAATGGGCTTACACCGGGAGCCAGATCCAAAATACCTGCTCTCAGTGTAAGTGGTCACTTACATTGAGATCAAGGCTTTTGGAATCAGGGCCATAGCCTTATATGTATCAGTAATCATGGGGTCACTTGATTGTACTGGGAATTGACCCATGTAGAATTTTTTTTTTAATTTTAATTTGAGTGATAATTGATGTTAATTTTCAACGCTAAGCAATCATGATGTCTTTGCATTTGATGCACCAGCAAAAATCCTAAAGGACCTTTGTAATTCTCATAAGATAGTATTTAAACAAAAGGATCCTTAACATCTTACTTCCTCTGAAGTTCTTGACACTAAGAAAGCCTTTGTAAATTGCTACTTTCAAAGTTCTTATCTGGTTTCTTTCCCTCTGTACGTATATCAGGTGATGGCTGATTAGCAAGGCCAATATGCCTTTTCTAAACTCTGTACTCCATATACTAAGAGCACACTACAAAGCTGATAGATTTAGGTGGCTGACAGCTTTGCAATTAATCCTATTACTCTGGTGGACTATTATACTTTATATATCGGACTAGTGGACTCCCTTCCACAAACTATCAACCTACTGACTATACTAAACTAATGAAATTCACAATTCTGCTTCTGACTTCCCTCAAGTTTTGTTTTTTTTCTTTCTTCCTTTATCCTGGGGAGCCTAACAAAAAGAGCTTTAGATCAAAAACTCCAAACAACCACCTTTGCACTACTTTGAAGTATGACTGTGCAATGTGTACATATGGTGGTTCTGATCCATTCCAATAAAGTACAGCATAAACCTAGACATGGACAAACACATGAAACCTTTACCCATTTATATTCTTCAAATTTAGAGCTGCACTCCCAGGAAAACACGCTCAGACATTTAGAATATGAACTTTTTTCCCAATTTTCTCTGGCTATTTTGGAGATTTCTGGTTAATGGAAAGGAATACTTCCTTCCTCATTGCCTTGAGAATGAAAGAAACAGGATCGGTCTTCTGGACATGACAGTTAGAGGCAGCTATGCTGTTTCTTGAAGATCAAAGTCTAGTGGGTAGGGTTGAGTAAAATGGGCACTCATGAGTGTCTGTACTTGGCCGAGATAGTTACACTGAGCAGCACAGTTGTGAGCAGACCCCAAAGTTGATACATGATGAACACTATAAACGCAAGCCATAAATATCCCAGTCTTCCCAGAATTTTGTTGCACTGTGACTGTTTTGTATTTTGAAAGTCGTTAGTAGCACTTTAACTGTTCTAGTGTTGCAAACATTTAGTAAAGATATGACTGTTCATTTTCTTTGATAGAAGGGCAGTTTGGCAGACTGCCATCATATTTTAACTCTACTGATGTCTGTATTTATATAAGCAAATTATCTGTAAATATTTGTGCTTTTCATGAGGTCATGTGCTTTACCAAATTATCTGCTCCATTTTGTCCTTAAGACTAGCATCCTTTGCTTAGTGATCCAAAGGTCAATGCATATGCAATGTGTTGTACGTACAGTATGCCAGGGGTAGGCATCCACTGGCACCACTTCCAAAGAACAGCACACAAACAGGGCCAGCAGAGAAGAATATCTTGATGAATGACATGGTACCACCCTTGTTTACATTCCTAATAATATTTATTTGCAACTTAGGCATATGTATTCACTGTAATTAAGGATGAGTATAGCAGCGTAACTAAACCATGCATGCATACATATCTAAGCATCATAGCTATGACTCATCCCAAAGTTATTTGCATGGCACTTGAATATGTTGGAAGAGCACAAGACATACTTTTTGGCACTTTGTTCAAAAGGTACAATATGATGCAATAAGCTTTCTGTCAGAAGTCAGGTAGATAATATGGGAAGTCACCTGTACTCATTTATTAAAGTTATCAGTGGAAAACTGCAAGATTCATTTCTTGGTCCATTTTCCTTGGCATTTTTTTTTAACTGGAGTTTGGGTTGATAGGGTTGACAATAGCCTTTGGCTTGATAAGTTTGTGGATGATTGCTGACTAGGTCATCTCATCAATAAACCAGTTCCTTAATCTATCCAGGCATGTCCAAAGTGCAGTTTCAGGTATACTCTCCAGTCCAGCTGGTGAATCTGGGAATCTTGAGGCAATGTTACAATTGCCTTATGTTCACAGACAACCCTCTCCTTCTTCCAACAAACTCAAATATTTGTGAGAGATGCAACTATACACCAAACTGGAGGCCAAGCTCTCTCAATCCAAGACTGGCACACTCAGTCAGGAGGAGAAGAAAACCACTCGCACCACAAAACCAGTCTCACATAGACCAAACGCACCAGCAATCAAAACACATAAACTCACAAAAACATGCTCGGAGGCTGTAAATAAAAATCTGTCAAAGCAGCAGAGACCTCCAAAGCAGACACCCAAGCAACCGCCACCCCACAACAACTTACACGTATCACATACTTCACGAAGTCAATGTGCCACACAGTCGCAGCCCCTAAGGCTAAATAACACACCTAATACACTAGTAATTGGAGACTCTATAGTCAGACAAATTGACGTCCTACTCACCAGACTGAACAAGGAGAAGGTCACTGTAAGCTGCCTGTTGGGAGCAAGGATCCGCCACATAACACAGGCACTCAGGTCACTCCACAGCAGGTACAAATATAACTCTGTCATTGTCCATATTGGTGTGAATGACCTGAGATGTACCTTCCTGGACTACATGAAAAGAGACATAGAGGAGCTCTCTGATCATGTAGCCCAGGCCGGTATGACCCTGACCCTGAGTAGCATATTGCCCTCACCAAGAATGATGCCGCAGTATAAAGACAAAATGATCAATTTTAACAAATGGCTAAGCTATTGGTGTCATTCAAAGGGGATCCAGTGTCTGTATGCCTGGGATGACATGCTAGACAAGCCACTTTGCTTCGCCAGGGACGGCTTGCACCTGTCACCTTTGGGCTTTCGAATACTGGCTAAGGCTCTTGCCACCCTCATAGTGCCTTTTTTAGGCAAAGCCCAAAAGACAAACACACCTCCATAGACAATACCAGAAACAAAAAATTAAGGGTAATGCTACTCAATGCCAGAAGTCTAAACCTCAAGATGCATGCACTCGAGGCACTCCTCAGTATGGAGAATATTGATATCTGTGCAGTAACAGAAACTTGGTTCAAGGCTCCAGAGAGCACCCCAGCACTACCAGGATTCAACTCATACCACTCTTTTTGGCCCCAGAACTCGGACCGGACTACTAAAGGCGGGGGAGTATCCATTTTCATCAAGGATACCCACACCTCCAGGTTAGTGGCATTGCAAGAGGCAGCAGAAACAATCCACGTGCAACTAACAGTAGGCAAAACTGCTTTTCAGTTCTTAGCCTGCTACAGATCACCCACCTTGTCTCAGGAACCCCATTCGGCATTCCTGAGAACACTAGAGAATATGAAGGCCTCACCAAACACAATGATATTGGGGGATTTCAACTACCCAAACATTGACTGGGATAACTACTCAAGTCCCAACTCTTTTGCCCAATGGTTCCTGGAGTTTATAAACCTCAAATGCCATGGAACAACTGCTCACCACTCCCACAAGAGGGGACAACATATTGGACTTGGTCATCACCAACATGGGGGCTCAATGTTCCACACCAGAGGTAAATCCCTCGTTGGTAAGATCAGACCATAAACTTATCACAATGGACATCCACATCCCGACCCCACCCCCAGCAAAGGAAACCACTGTGAAAAATTTCTCAAAAGCAAACTTCACACTTCTCAGGACCGAGGTGGAAAGTTTTAAAGACCCCGGGCTAATGGAAAATGGTACCCAAACTGCAGAATCCTTTACAAATGCATTCTATGAGCACCTACAGGAATGCATGGATCATGCCATCCCAAGTAAAACAAAGATTCACTCCTCCAAGAACAGGAGGCCAGTCTGGTGGACCCCAGCCATAAACAAGCTATACAACAGAAGGAGGAAGCTGTTACATGACAAGGCAAAATCCCATAAAGGGAAGGCATCCTTGATCAGTACCAGTAAGAAACTTCGATCCCTCATAAAATCATCAAAGGCCAGCTTCGAAAGAAAAATCTCCAAAGACTCTAAAGATAATCACAAGGCGTTCTTTAGCTACGTCAAAAATCTGGGTGGCAGCTCTCAGATCTGCATCAATGGGACCAGATGGTATCCCAGTCTGCATATTACACAAACTCCAAAACTAACTAAACCCATACATGAATTCACTGTTCCAACTCAGCCTTACCACAGGCTATGTACCCAAAGAATGGCGTACAGCAACAGTGATCCCACTCCACAAAGGTGGCGCCACAACAGATCCCAGGAACTATCGCCCTATAAGCCTGACTAGCCTGGTCTACAAGGCTATGGAGCGCATCATCATGGATCTCATTAACAAAGACATTGGGAACCTCCAAACATTGGAGCCTACCCAATTTGGCTTTGTTAAGGGCAGATCTTGCCTCTTAAACCTAGTTGATTTCTTCAAAACAGTTACCAAAGCCTTAGATGAGGGAAAGGTAGTCCACACAGCCTACCTAGACCTCGCTAAGGCCTTCGACACAATACCCCACTCAGGTATCATAAATAAGCTTACCAGCTTAAAAATCAACAGATACGTCACAAGATGTGCTGCAAACTGGCTCAGGGATAGAACTCACATGGTCAGAGTTGCGGGTGCCATGTCCGACTCTAAACCAGTCACAAGTGGCATCCCACAGGGATCAGTCCTGGGACCACTCTTGTTCGGTATATACTTCTCTGAGGTACAGACAAACACGGGAGGACTGTGGCTGACCAAGTTCACAGATGACTGCAAACTGGGAGCCATAATCGACTCCCCGGCTGACACAAGCATCCTCCAGAAAGGCCTTACGGAGACTGATACCTGGTGTCAGAATCATGGCCTCAAGCTAAATGCAAAAAAATGTATAGTCATCCCCTTTGAGTAAAACAAAGAGCCCACAAACTACCATATAGGAGGAAATCCACTAATTATGGAAGAAGTAATCAGGGATCTGGGGACCCAAGTAGATAGTAACCTCTCCTTTGACAATCACATTGCCAAAGTGGTTAGAAAGACCTTCTATATAGCCCCCCCTAATCACAAAAGGATTCACATCTAGATCAAGAGAGATCATTGTGCCCCTCTACTCATCACTTATCAGGCCCATAATTGAGTACAACACCCCATTTTGGATGTACCTTACCAGACACCTGCAACAGCTGGAGAGACCTCAAAAATTCCTCACCAAGAGGATTGTGGGCCTCAAACAGTTGCCCTATGCAGCTCGACTAAAGAAGCTCTAGCTCTACTCAGTTGCTTACCGCCTACTCAGAGGTGATCTCTGCCTGACATACAAGGCCATGTCCAACCCAGAATTGTTCGACATGCTCCACCTCAAGAAAACCAAATCCACTAGAGCTACACGCTCCAGGGATTTAAACCTTAACATAACAATAAATAGGACATGCTGGAGGGATAGATTCATATCCCAAAGGCTTCCCACACTTTGGAATAGAATCCCATGTCCATGTTAGGCAGTGCCCCTCACTGACCCTCTTCAAGAGAAATCTTGACGAGTGGATGGGTAATCGTAAATTTGCTCCTGGGATCACTTCTATGGCCCTGCTGGACAGAGGCTCAGGAATCTAGTCTAAAAGGGAGGCGAAAGCCAACAAAATCTGGATAGGCTTATAAGTGCCCTAGGGCAGATAGCCTAGTACCTACCTATGAACCTATGAACCTACAGACACTCTAGTCTTCCAGAAAGGATATGTAAGAACTTGTACCTGGAGTAAAAATAAAAGCTTTGTCCTTAGTGTTAAAGAATGTGGAAAAGTGATTTCAAGAAGTCAGGTGGTTTCTGTTACCTATTGTATTGTTGGAAAACTCCTTAAAATCAGTTATTTTATTAGCTGACTAGATAAGGTAATAGACTCCAAAGACTGGAGCTTTTCTCCCTGGGCCTCCACTGAAAAGTGGTCTTGCACAGCCTAATCAAACTGTCCCAGTAATGAAACATAAATACATTTCACCTTTGACCAGTACATTACTATGACCCACATCATTCTCAAGTGGTCCAGTGAAGATAATATTCCACTGCACATGTCACATATTTTGCTAGTCACAGTGCATAATCTCTTTTTTTGCAATGTCTCCCAAAAAAAAAAAAAAAAAAAAAAAAAACTGATTCAGAGGGAGAGGGCACAAAGATTTATTGGTAAGAGGTTTGATGGGCTTGGCAATCCAAGTTATTCAGACAGACTTCAAAAATTGTACATTTTATAGTTATCAGTTAAAGTCTAATGGGATCTATACCTAGCTTTCTGAGTCAGGAAAGACCTACTCATTTTGAGACTCTTTCTGATGTGCAACTGTGGGATAAGAGAAATGCAACAAGTACAGTTACCTTCAAAAATCTGTCAATATTAGCTGTAAGAAATACATTTTTTCCATTTGCTGCTGTTGTTATGCAACTGTCCCACATTTGGAACAGACATGTTTGCTTTAATGAATGCATAGGTACACATATGATTCAGTACAAGTAACCCATCAGGCTACTATAAACCGTTAGTAAACAAGCATAATACTGAATCTAACAAATAATGAATAGTCTCAGTCTGGTACTTTATGTCATGTATTATCTACTATCATGGAGTTAAATAAAATAGATATTTCAAGTTGTTGTAATACTTTTGGCAGATTTTCAGGTATTCCACTGTCAGATGTTTTTACCTCATTTGTCAGCTAGACATACTTCCTCTATATTAGGTCTGTGGGTATTACTTAACTCAGTCAATAATACTGCACTATACAGGAGACAAAAGTTATTTTATTTATTTATTTATGTTACTTATTTATTTTACATTTGTTAACTGGGAGAGTCCAACTGGATATATGTCCATTTTCAGTGGAGGCCCGGGGAGAAAAGCTCCAGAGGAGTAAAATCATTAACAAGAGAAAGACATGTTAACCAAAAGGTTCAATTAAACAAAATATAGAGTACACAATCTTTATACTTCATATAAAAGTATAGTACATATAAGATAGTGAGTTAACCAAAGAGTGTATTTGCCAACATTCACAGGCTACATTAATATATACAGTTATAAGACTATTGTGTAGCTTTTTTCTGATACCATAAAGTGAAACACAATGGAAACCTCCATGAGGAATGTAACATTTTCACTCTACAAACCAATTTCTAATCAACTTTACACTATGTCCATTGTCAAGTCTTTTTCTTTTATTATTATTATTAAGGCATAGTTTTCTAACATGGCATTATGAGATCCCTCTCCATTGTATAGTCAGCTTGAGTGTGGAATTTCTTTCAGTAAGCAAGAGGTAGTCCAGAGAGACAATGTCAAAACCTTTGAAGAAGTAAATCCAAATTCTTAATCTCACTGCTGTTGTGCACCTTTTCTGCATCAATCCAAACCTACCCCTGAGAACATTTTCTCATTTACAAATTTTCAAATTTTCAATCCTGAGAAAATAAATCATATTTATTCTGTGTCCTTATGGCTAAATGTGTGATAAGTCCACATTAGTACCTTGATCCAACTTCTTTGGTCCTGTTTTGCATTAATATCTTGCAAGGATGACATACAAACTATTTTACAAAGGGGGGGGGGCTCTTGTCTGGGTTTACTTTCAACAACTGGATGCATTTCCTTTCTAGAGTTATTCAGAGTACACCTGCCATCAAGCATTAGAACAACAGGAATTATGGGAAATTCAGGGCAAATGAGTCTTGTGACTATTATGTCTTACTAGTGCCAAACCACAGGCCTATTTACTCTGTTCAGAAAGGCTAGTTCAGTCAGTGAGATTGCTATATAAAAGCCAGGACTAATAACACAACTCATCATGCAATTGCTTGGACAAAATTGTTTAATATGTTAGAGAAATATTAAGTGTTCTGCTATGTATATTGCTCCTTTAGTTGTTATGGACATTGTATACAGTTTGTTTTTTCTTGGTACTATACTGTCAAGTTATTGTGTTTTAAAATGAACAAAAACATTTTGGGAAAAAAAGGAAGGCTAGGCCAGTAAAACCTGTGATGAATTTGAGAATAACCATCTGGTCATCCGGGTCTTGTTTGAAGGAAGATAATATAACGCTATTTAATTTGCAGGAGCAGTCTATTCCAGAGGTTATAGAGGTGGGGCATAATGAACCTATCTCTCCACTGTGATCAAAGACCATTGGGTCCATACCTCTCAGCTGTCCAAATTATCACAGAATATCTAGATTTTTGCCTAATATTTTTGATCTGTTCCTTATAATATTTGTGATTTTCTGGCAAATCAGTGAGGACTGAAATGATTAAATAACGATACACATTTGAGTTTCAGACTTCATATCATCACAAAATGTATGCTAACACAAATCCTGTTTGTAAGAGACACATTTGAAATATGTACCTATTTTCTGGCCTTTGCCCTCCATTTTATAGTCTTTGTCCAGATTTCTTACACTAAGAGGTTGAGATGTATGACTGGGTCCCTAATGACATGGAAAGCAAGGCACAGATCTCCCGTAAGAAGTCTATAAGATGTTGAATTACAGTATTTCCAGTCTTTTCTTGTAGTTTAGGGTTTCTAAGTCAGTGATCTTCATAGTTGGAACCTTTGGGGTTTTTCTATTTGTCTGAAATGTCTGATGAGTTCCATCCCAAAGGTGTGTTCTATTCAATAATTGGCTTAGTCACTGCTGTATAAAACAGAATAATGAACTCTTTATTATATATAAGCTAATGCAATACAATTTGCAAAATATTTCATAAGCAGATGATAATGCAAATGTATAAATGTTTTGCTACCTTAAATGCATAAACATTGTATAATGTACTCTACATTGTCATATCTAGTATATCTCAGTTCATGTATTATTTGTTTACTCTGTTGTACGGTATATTGTTTAATGCCACTTGTGTATGTTATTCCTGTATGTTATCATGAAGATTGTTTCCCCGGGCCTCCGCTGAAAAAGGACAGTTATATCCAGTCGGACTTTCCCAGTAAATAAATGTAAAATAAATAAATACATAAAATAAGGATCTGCTTCTAGTGCTTCAAGCTTACTTACAAGCTAGCATGGGAATGATGCCAAATTATTTGAGCAGGACAGGGTACACTGCATGCGCAGCATGACTGTAGTCAACAATCTGTGTTACCCTTTTGAAGAAGGTAACCAGATTCATTACACTGCATCTACCCTTGATAAACCCCAACTGTTGTAGGTCTAGCCTGATGACATGTTTAATGTCATTGTTTACCAGATTAGTTATAATATGTTCAATGGCTTTCAAATGAGACTCATCAGGATGATGGGTCTATAATTCCTAAGGTTAGTTTTGTAGTTGCATCACTTCTGTCACGTGCCGCACCTATAACAAAGCCAGTGTCTAAACTCAGGTTAAGTAGTTTATGGAGTGGCTCTGTCTGCTTTGTTTAGTACTGTATATTAAACTGTCCAATATATTCTCAGGTTCCACACAGGAATCATTTTTTTTATCTTGAAAGGCTCATTCAGTACATGATCTTTAGTAATGATGGGGAATGTGAGAGATTCAAGGATAAAAAGGCTTTGGATAGTCATCTGTGGTGTATAACTTGCATCAAGTTATTAGCTAGTATATTGGCAATGTCTGCTGAATCAGAGTAGGTGGTACCATTATGAATAAATTAATTGCAATATTGGGTGTTATTTCTTATTTCTCCAATGTTGCTACAGATGGATTTGTAATTGTGCTTAGCTTCAGATGCCAACCTAAGTTCAAGGACTGTTTTAGTAGACCTAATAGTATTTTTCAGGTTTTTCATCAAATTACTGATACTATACTTGATATGATGGTGGTTTGATCTTCTATATACATTAATTTTTTTTTTTTTCATTATAGAGTTTATTTTCTCATTCTGTTTTGATTGGGACTGCCTTTTCTGTACATTTATTTAAGTGGGCATAGAACTCCTTTGTGAAGCTACCACTGTGGCAACATCTGGGGTGATGCTGCTTTACGTGAATTTTGAATCTTAACAACAGAGATCATTGAGATTAGAATGTTTGAAATCATTAAGTTCTGAGATATTAGATTATGTGGATTTTTAGAATTTGAAAGTAAAAGTGACTTGTTTGTGATCCACCTTAACTGAGGAAGAAGGTAGCAGGACAATAGTGTAAATAAAAGTTATATTCACAAGGACCAAGTCAATACTATCATGTATCTAGTGGGTTGTTAACATTCTACTTCAGGTAGTTTTTGTTTATTAATTTTAAAAACTTTGGGGCATATCCTCCAGTTTGTTGAGGAGTTGTTAAAGTCTCCCAAAATAATGTATTTCTTGTCTATGGGGAGTTCATCAAGTACATTTAAAAACCTCACATCATTTTTATTAAAAACACACAATATCCTGTAGCAGGCTATAAAGTGATTGCTGGTCCTGTTTAATGTGATTTAGAATTTACTGAGGTCAGTTTGTGGGTCTCTGGCAATCTGTCTGGAAGTGATATGGTCTATAAGAAATATGGAAACACTACCACAGCTGCCATCAGGTGTAAAAGCATGGTAGTCACAAAACCAAGGTATGGAAAGAGTGCTTTCTAAACATTCAAAATAAGTTTTAGGCACTACACATGTATGGATGCATTCCATATTTAGGCTTGCCTCAAAGCTGGGTAGTTTGTTGCTGAGACTAATGGTGTCAAACAAATCCACAGTACAATAATCCTGCTTTGAATCTGAAATGCCAGTTACATTGGGATGTTTGCCAACTGGACTCTGTGTAAAAAAGGTGCTGTTGGACATCAAAATCTTTACCCAGTCTGTGAAACCTTGGAACCAGAAATGCAGGCTGCCCTTTGTGAAGCAAGTAGGACTGCCTGGCATTTTGTCCCATGCTGACACACACTGGATAACTCTAGAGTGCCACCAGCCTTTAAACCAATTGGTGAAAACATTTATATTTTCTTTTTACCTAGGCATCATTTTTAGAGAATGAAAGATCCACTCTGAACCAAAGTCTTGCATGCATTCATGACATGCATCAAGA
Organism: Protopterus annectens; assembly: GCF_019279795.1. NCBI lineage: Eukaryota > Metazoa > Chordata > Ceratodontiformes > Protopteridae > Protopterus > Protopterus annectens. Next base: position 1,035,787,276 of record NC_056730.1, read on the forward strand.
GTTCTAACATGTCTCTGTGCATCATAATACTCTACTTTATTATAGTTATTGCCAGGAAGCACAACACATCAGCTTATAAACAGTTTTTTCTAGCATCTGCAGCAATGGATTTTGAATGCTCGGTCACTGCAAATGTCGGTGATGGCTATAGCAGAATTTGATTAAAATTTGTTGCTGTAATATTGACAACCAATTTAGTTTCCCATTTTCTAAACTTGAGGAGCAGTCACAATACAGACATGAATCTGGTATTAGCTTTGGTACAACTTATAATAATATAATATGAGATATTTAAACAACACAAATACTGGCTATATTAACAGTTTATTAAGAGCTGATATTTAATTCAGATGTAGCAGTCATTTTTGTATACTTGTACTCTACACAGACATACAGGCACACATACATGATAACACAAACAGGCATAAACAGAAGCACACACACACACACACACACACACACACACACATGATAACACAAACAGGCATAAACACAAGCACACACACACACACACACACACACACAAACACACACACACACACACACACACACACACACACACACACACACACACAAACACAGATGATGGTACTGTAATGTGTTTCAAGTATTAATATATCTCAGATGGAAGTCTATCTCTTCCTATACCACTGTTTTTTGTCTTCCTTTCCCCTCTCTATACACTTGTTTATTAAAATACAGTGAACTAATTATAGAAAGTAGCTACCTTTTTCAACTCCATCCACCTGCCTAACTAAACAGCATGGACACTTTCAGCAACACTTACTCCTCACCTTGTTAGTCCATGCTGTGAAGCAGGGCACCTTATTCCTCAACCCAGGCAGTGTACTCTACACTCTGTGTTTGTAACTACATGAAAATCCAACTGTATATACTTGAATAATTTTTGAATATGACCCATATCACCTGAGAACAATTAGCAATCCAGGCACTGGAAGAGATGCTGGGTCCAGTCAGCGAATTACTTCCCTGCACATTCCTAGTGGCCTTAAGACTTTAGGATGTGGACTTGACAGTCTTAGTCCAGTGATCACATCTGTCAGGGGGCATGTCTGCTTTAGCATGCACACCATGAGGAGAACATAGACCCCACTGCTGTAATCCAGGTGACCTAATTGGTCACCAGGAGATGGGGTTTGGGAAATTAAGAAAACCCCAATGGCTAAATGCATGATGGCACAGTAATTGGCTATCACCCATGAGGTGAAGATGGAGCAGTCAGTAGCCAGGCTTTTTATGGTTAGCAGGCAGTGTGGTTAAAACCAATATACATAAATTATACATGAGATGAACTTACTAGAGTAATGAGGGGAAAATAATAATACACAAACTCAGTAAGGAAGCATTGTGTGTGTCATGCTCTATTCATTACTGACTAGTAGATATTGAGTGTAGTCGAGTCTTGTGACCCATACATACGGCCTTGCTTCGTGTTAAAACACAGTCCATGTATTCCTAGTCTTTTTAGTCATTGTATTGCATTTTGCAAAATCTGAGGCTAAATGCACTTGTTTTCTGTGTAAAGAAATGACTTACTCTGCCATTGGATGGATCGCACTCTTTTTCTTTTTGAAATTCCTGCTTATGTATTTGTCAAAAGACTTTTCCAGGTATTTGACTTTTTTCCTCTGCAAAGAAGAAGAAATGCTTCAGCATTGGCAGTATGGACTTCAGCTTAATAAGACGTAACAGTTTACTTTTCATTTTTACTTTTTATTATATTATTTTGCTGCCGTCTACACATTAGATAACTGACATTTATTCATTTCTCTTAACAACCATTACAAAAGTATGATGTTATTTTACAAATTCCCTTGATGACTGCAGAATAATGCTGAAAGGACAAGCTCCTTATTAACATATTCCTTATTAACATATTTAAAACATCAAGCTAAGAGAGAAATCTTGTCTTTGTTCCACTGGATGAAGGATGTGCTAAGGCTTTGCAGAGTCTTTGTAATTGAAAGTTGGTGGAGAAATTCTCATACAGGGATCTTCTACAAGCAGCTTTGTCCCAAGTGCTAAAAAACACATTCTCAAGCCTTGTAGCTTGTGTAGTCTGCCACTCACACTCAAACTTAAATACGCGTTCATGCACGCAGATGCTGCACCTTAACCAAACACAACTGCGGGGAGGAACTGGGAGCAGAATTTTAGCGGTATGGAGCGGGACTGGGATGTTAGGGTTAGGGAGCTGAACACAGCTTTACATTTTGGAAGTGGCATGGGAATTTATGTTTAGGGAGGTGTTTGGAGTTTTAGGTTTAAGGAGCAATCGATGACCTTAATGTTAGAGAGGAAGATGGAGGGTGAGGGGAGATTTAGGGTAAGGGAGTAAAGACTTGAGTGGGAACTGGGTGGTTGTTTTAAGGTAAGAGTTAGGACTCTGGTAGGGCAACACAGTTTTAAAGAATTATATGTTTGGAAGGCAACATAGAAATGAAAGATATGGCTAGTGGGAGTTCAAGCACTTGCTTTTTCAAGCAGGTAGCAGAAAGCAAGTGCATTGCAGGGTACTTGCAAGAAGATAACTGCAGTATAATCATTATACATTACAGTAGATAGGAAGTGTTTAACAAGTCCCACCAAATCTTAGCTTTCCACCTTCTTGCAACCATAAGAAACATATTTTATCATGCGCCCCTGTTTTCAAAACTAATACTTTGTTCCACAGATATCTATCCTGTAATTAACAGGGTATGAGTTAAACTAAGTAACTGTAAGTCGTAAATAATAAGAGCTGTGTTACATATAGTTCCCCTGTTGTTTTTGAAGTTGTGGTGCTGTTTTCAGATTTGCTTCCTTTACTGCAACAAAGACCTTCTACAGAGTAATATATATACTATTTATTTTATATATATATATATATATATATATATATATATATATATATATATAATTTTATTTCATATTTGTTTTCTGGGGTAGAGCACTGAGCAAGAATAAACAATTGCAGGCTGAGCCCGAGTTGCATGTTACAAGAACAAGCAAAATAACCAAGAATGAATGACAAAAGGTAACATTATAGATAGAGACAGTAATACTATTGAAAAAAACACTTGGCATTAGAAAACAATTTACTTTGGTAAAAAAGAAATCATGTATTATTATATCATTGCAAAAGAACTGATATAAAATTAAACAAGGAAAAGTGTAAGCTGTGCTGAATTGTAGTAGCAGCACTATATCCATAATTGCAGAAAATGTATTTTTGATGTTACTGTGAAGTTAGAATTGAAATGTATAAGACAGAATGTTACAGCATGTAGAACTTTTAATTTGGTGATACACCCTGTATTGTATCACTTATATCTGTTTTGTTTCAACAGTAACTGCTTGAGCTGTGGTCATAATTTGCTGTAGGTAGGTAGGTGTATGGTGGAGAGAATTACCAAAGTTTAGATCCAGATATGGAGAAGCTGCAGTTAGAGCAATGGAGCCTTGTTGCAGTGGTATGGAGAGTAGGCCCGAGTTGGATTGTCTCTTGAGGATATAAATAACGAGAGATGCAATGAGTCTCATGCTAACTGTTGATGAAGTATCCTGATGGAAGAATTTATGAAGACGTCAGCCTAGGAAAAGGAATGTTCTGCCAAAAATAAGGAAACATTTTGCTTTGTAGTGTGTGATACAATGATGTTCCATGCAAGGAGAATTACTAATGAAGTGGCACATATTATAGGAAATAGTTTGCAATGTTGTATTTTTGTTAGCAGAAGTGGCAAATATTAGTAAATACTAGAAAAGCTGTGCACATAGTATTCCTTTTAAATTGCAGCTCTGACAAGTATTGAGAAAGATTTTGTGCCTAGAAAATGAAGAGTTTTAGATCGGATTTATTTTCAGTGTGCAGCTTAAACTTCAGGACTGGTCTAATCAGCTGTGAAAACATGAACTGAGAGGCGGTTTCATTGACACCGTTGACTCGCTCCTTAATTTGGAGGGAGTCAGGGCATTTAAGAAGCTTGCCATATTAGTCTTGTGGCAAACAAAAAGAAAATAATGTGAACATATAAAATGCATTAGAATTATAACAAATGTAAAATCAGGAATGTAAACTTTAATACCTATTAAAACAGAAAGAATCAGTCCAAGAAATTAGTCTTTTATAATAGACCATTCATTTGCAAACATTATAACAAATTCCATAAAACCCTCTTCTTTCTCCTATCATGCATGTCTGTATTGTAATAAAAATTAGTCTCCAGTTCTGTGATTTTGAAGGATAAAGACCAGATTGTGACCTGAATGACCAAAGTTCAGTTAGTATTTCATGTACTGGGAGGGTTGGGACAACAGAGTAGGAGTTACTGGGAAATGCTTATTCGCCTACTCTGGGGGGGGGGGGAGTCAGGTGGTCTGTTAGCTGCTTCTCTACCTGTAAGTACTTAATTGCAGGTGGAATATCCATAATCAGAGACATGGGCTTGGGAGACCAAGCTGATGATCGCAACCTTCATTAGCATGTAGATGAGAGCACTGACAAGTAGGAGGAGGTCCTTTGTAGGGACAATGGTACCAGTGTCAGCCACCAAGATTCAGGTTTAGAGCTCAATGAATGACAGCCTCCAAGATCATCTGTCTTTCTCTCTCTCTCTCTTTCTCTAAGAAGAAGAAATGTACTGGTTGATTGGAAAGGGCTAATGGTTTAGAGGTAGCAGGTAGACAAAAACATACAGAAAAAAAAATTGCTTCCTATAACCACAGGTACTGTCATTTGCATACACACACACACACACACACACACACACACACACACACACACACACACACACACACACACACACACACATGCACAGACACACACACCATGTGCGTTTCTTTAAGGATGTGGAAACTGATTTTTACATTTCTAGAAGATTCCACAAAAGATATAATAATTTATTAAATTTAACTGTGAAATCTCCACATACAAGAACGATCCTTGATTTATCTTTAATAGAGACTGAAATGAAATGTGAAAACCATTCACTTCTTTCTTCCTTGTATAACAAACCAAAATTTTCAAACCTGTATAACTGTGTTTGTTTTTAGGTATTAAAACATAAAATAATGCACACGGTTTAGAAATCTGTGGTGAGTAATTTATTCAAGTTCACTGCCTTTATTCATTCCTTTTAGCTATCTTATATAATTATTGAATTGTAAAGTCCAAAATGATGGCATAGAACATAAGACCAACAAACTAGAAAAAGGGTGCTACCAATGTCAGCAAAGAGGAGACTCAGACATGGGTTTAGATCAACTTAGTGCTTTTGTTCTTTTAATGCACTAGAATTTCATCAGAATCTAAAACATAAAAGAAGCAAACAGATAAAAAAATCATGGTACAAAATCATGTGAATGGAGAACAACCAATCACAGAAATGCACCACAACAGTATACCCAGTTAAAGATATACAGTTAAAAATATTAAGGAAACATAATATCAAATGTACAATTCTCCTGTCAACATTTGATATTCTTCTTCTTCTTTTGGCTGTTCCCTTTAGGGGTCGCCACAGCGGATCATCTGTTTCCATTTTTTCTTGTTCTCTGCATCTTACTCTGTCACACCAACCACCTGCATGTCCTCTCTCTCACCACATCTATAAAACTTATCTTAGGCCTTCCTCTTTTCCTCTTACCTGGAAGCTCCATCCTTAGCATCTTTTTCCCAATATATCCAGCATCCCTCCTCAGCACTTGTCCAAAACAATGCAATCTTGCCTATCTAGCCTTTTCTCTAAACCATCCAACCTGAGCTACACATTAAAAACATTTGATATTAATGGAGTCATTCAGTCCTGGATAACTATCAGATCTAAGTTTGATTTGGCAATAATATTCACAGCATTCAAGCCATATCTTATAATTCCCAGTGAAATCTTCGAAGCTGGGGGGGTTCAAATACATGAAACACAAATATTTTGAAACACAGACAATTGATAGAGTGTTTTGACAAAGCATTGCTCTGGTCTTTATTTTTTTATGGCAAGTGTATGTTCATAATTCTACATGAGAACTTTTTATAGTTTTCCCCACACAAAAGAAGGGTGTGATTCACACAATGCCAAATACACAACCCCTTGTGTGTTGCAATCATGTAAATCTCTAGACCAAATTGTAACGTTAAAGGCATTAATTTGTGCAATGGAAGTGTTGCTGATGAAATGGCATTGTTTTCACTTCCCGCATTTGTAAGTTCCAGGTGTCGTCTGCCTGATATTTTTAAGGGATGATCGCTTTTCTAATAATGATTTTATGTTGTACATTCTCTTGTATATGCACAGGGGATGGTCACCCAAATCTTTCACCAAGTCACTGTTGGCCAAAGTTATTTTGCAGTTATCATTTACTATGTCCCTAATTAGGCACATCCACAGAGATTGGTAAAGGAAACTCCCCTCTGTAACTAATGGTAGTTTGTTGTGGTGTGGGGTTGTGTGGCCCTCAACCAGTGACTGTTCCAATGTAAGCTTACTTAGGATTGGTTTACCTTTATCAGACCTGACCAATGAAACCTTGTTTTCAATGATAGCCAGTCCTGATCATATTCTTGTGCCATAAAGAAAGATCTCAAGTAACCACTTCTTTTTCAAAAATGTTTTCATTGCCTGTGAGCTTACTAAGTCTAATTAATTGCCCCTTTACAATGCCTTTTTTCATGTGGTTAGGGTATAGGCTTTTCTTGTGAAAATATTGACTGATAAAAGTGTCCTTCCTGAAGATTTTACTTTCCACTACTTAATTTTTGACATCCGGTGTCAAGATGATGTCCAAATAATTGATCATGTTACCAAAAATACTCACAGTAAAACTCAAAAAAGATGTACTGTCATTGATGAATGAGTGGAATTAAAGAAACTTATCTGAATTGCCCTTCCAAATGATTTCTATATATCTACAGTAAAAAACAACTGTGTTGAATAAGTTGTGGGGTTTTAAAAATCTTTGCTCCACCATGACATGACAAGATTTTTGAAGACAGGGGTTACTCTTGCTCCCATGGCAATCCTTATCTTTTTGTTTGTAAAGTTTGCCTAAAAAGTTAAAAAAATTATTGTCTAAAATGATTTCTAGCAAAGTGCAAATAGTGTTTATTGATCCATTGTTGAACTTCATGCACTCAGCCAAGTAGTTTCTGACAAATTCTATTCCCATGTTTTGTTCTTTATAAGAGTATGAAGACACAATGTCCAGTGAAGCAAACACACACCTGTTTCTAGTTCCTGCATATCTCTCAAAAGTTTCAACAGATGCCTGGAGTCACATAGATAAAATTCTGTTGATTGTATAATTGGGTTTAGTAAATGATCCTAAAAAATTGAAATAGGTTCCATTTTATAATCATCAGCAGCAACATGTCTAAAGTGTGTGTGTGTGTGTGTGGGGGGTGATCTGTCCTTATGTACCTTTGTTATGCTAAATAACTTGGCCATTTTAGGTAATTCAACTTGTAAAAAGGAATATATCTTGTGATCATTCTCACCTTGACTTAATAAATCAAACTGCACTGTCAATGGTGGAAAAAGATTTATGGATCTTCTCTTTGCTGGTCTCCTTATAACAATCATGGTCGTTCAACAGATTGTTGATGGTCAGAATGGATTGTTCTTGTTCATGACCACAACTGCACCTCCCTTGTTTGCTTTCATTATATGTATGTCCTCATTCATTGAAAGATCCTTCAAAGCACTGCTTTGCTCATTATTAGAAAAATGATCATCCTGTAAAAATGTCAGGCAGAAGACACTTGGAACGTAAAAATGTGGAAAGTGTAAATAATGCTGTTTCATCAGCAACACTTCTGTTGCACAAATGAATGCCCTCAACCTTACAATTTGGTCTAGTGATTGATATGATTGCAACACACAAGGGTTGTGTATTTGGTATTGTGTGAATCATGTCCCTGCTTTTAAGTGGGGAAAACTATAAGAAAATTCTCATGTAGAATTTAAGACCACACACTTGCCATAAAAAATAAAGAGCAGAGCAATGCTTTGGTGAAACAGTCTATCAATTGTCTGTGTTTGATGTACTTGAAGCTGTCAGCTTCAAAGATTTTACATGGAATTATAAGACACAGGTTAAATGCAGTGAATCTTACTGGCAGATCAAACTTAGATCTGTTAATTATCCAGGATTGAATGACTCCATTAATATCAAATGTTTTTTATTAGCACAAAAATTGTAAATGTTGATGAGAATTTTGTTTCTCATTATACATTTGATATAATGTTTCCTTAATACAGACACGTATACTCCTTAATACGGGAGGTGCAGTGCTTGGGTTGTTGCCTCATAGCAAGAAACTCTACAGTTCTATTCTTGGTGGGGTACCTTCTGTGTGGAGTCTGCATGTCCTCCCTGCATCTATGTGAGTTTCCTCCGGGTGCTCCAGTTTCCTCCCACATTACAATAACATGCGTCTGGAGTGCTTCTCCCTGGGCCTCCACTAAAAATTGGCTTTGTTCCTAATCAGACTTTCCCAGTAAACAAATGCTAAATAAATAAATAATATTTTTAACTGGGTATAGTGCTACGGTACATTTCTTTGAATGGTCATTCTCTGATCACATGATTTTCTACTATGATTTTTAAACTGTTTGCTTCTTTTGATGACATTCTAGTGTATTACAAGAACACGTTGATCTAAAACCCCATCTGAGTCTCCTCTTTGCTGGTATTCGTACAACCCAATTTCTAGTATATCTGTTGAAATGTTAATTCATTTCTGCCACTGATTGTAGCACTTTTTCACCTGTAATGATTTTGCTGTTGTTATTAGATGTTATATGCTGCTTCTTAACAGAGTACAAATGTAATTGGTGCTGATTATCTGTGTACCTTGTAATGCTAATTTCTCTATATTGTGTACATTACATTTAACACTGAAATCTTAACTTCTTGTGGAACTGGACCACATTGCCTGTTGTGGTAACTTTTTTACATGTATGAGTCTGTTTTAACAGATTAACCATTTATTGTGAAGTGTATGGGAATATGTCTTCATTTTTTTATTTTATTATTATTGTTTTATGAATATCATTGATAATGCATCTGTCTTTCCATTAATAGAAAATGTCATGCTTAGGAAAATATACGTAGAAAAATACATTATTTTTTGCACATTTTTATACCCCCCACCACCACCACTGCTTGTCAGCCATCAGTCCCTTTCCAGTCAACTGACCCATTCATTCCTTTTCACTGGGGTGAGAAACAACCAGGAGGACTCAGTATTTAGGCAGCCATTAAGGACAGTGCATATTTTTTTCTTTTTCTCCTCATGTTTAGCTGTACACACTCAGACAGATACCGTGGAGAAGCATGAAATGGTCATCTGCAGAAAATGCACACTTAGTTTTGCAAGACTGGTCCCTCAAAGCAGCTCCGGCCTTCCTTGGAGAACAAGTAGTGTTTTTCCAGCCTCTGTCAGGGAGATCACACCACCTAAAATGGCCCTGTGTGCATAAAACTCCCTCCATATTCTTTTCATTGCTCTCTTCCTGCCTCTCTCGCCCAGTGCCAGGGTCATTATTCAAACCCTGGTCAGCTGAGTCACAATACGGACTCCATGCCTCTGTGCCACAAAGCCAAGTTAAAAATATATTATTTGTAATGTTATTGCCTATCTTGAAAATAAGGGATTTAGTCTCCATTTGATGCAAACTGAATATAATGCAACTTTTCAGAGCAGTACACTGAAACATCTTAACATGCCAGTAAGTCAGAGGCATTATCTCAGTCAATCCTTGACAGCTATTTGTAATAGTATCAAGGCATTATGTTTGGGTGCCATGTTACATATGGCATCTAAGACATCCATTCTACACTTGTGGGTTTGCACACAGCTCAACACTGGAGCTTTTTTCCCTTGTTAGTGTATGGCTTACTGGTGATGGTGGTGGTGACATCTTTACAGTGACATAAATGATCACTTCTTTAGATAAACACATGCATTTTTTTTCTCTCTAGTACCATATCACCTCATTTCATGAATGTTCTATACAAGCACTACATTCTTCCCAACGAACAGAAAAAATATGCACATACTTAAGAGAAAATATAATTCAATGAGACTGAACGGCTTGTTATGGTCATGATGGCCTTTCACTGCCTCTTCTTAGTAAAGAGCTGTACCTCAGAAACAGTTTGTCAGTTTGCAGTGAAAACACTTAGAAAACATATTTCAGTGTTCTGTTATAACTGTTTAGACTGCTTTGTGTGTGCGTGTGGGTGTGTATGCATGTAAAAGTAATACAGCCACCACATTTTGATTTTCTGAGCATGAGTTGACAATTTGTAGTATTTTTTCTATATGAACATTTCAACTACACGAGGTTTCACTTTTTGGGACAAGTAAGTGGTTATTTTAGCTCTGGTGTCATAACAAAACTCTACAGCTGGGATTGCTGCATAAACCTGTTTCTAACAGGATTGTTCAGTCCATTATGAGGGAGGGAAAAAAGTCTCCTGCATGTAGCACAACAGTGAAAGCTGCATGGAAATGCTGCAATCTGGTGGTGTGGCTAATGCAGATTAGACACATGCCCCTCAGGAGTGCCTTTCACAAGGATTTCAATAGTGAGGTGCAGTGATTCAAAGATAAGCACATCCATGCAATTAGTAGAGTGTTGTAATTAAAATGTACACAATCTTTTAATGGTGTGTGCCCACTGATGCTTATGCCATGAGTAGGGTTGTAAGCACCATAGCAGAAAGGGTGTGAGGTTGTGTGTCTATATATCTTTATGTGTGTTCATGTGTGTGTGTGTGTGTGTGTGTGTGTGTGTGTGTGTGTGTGTGTGTGTGTGTGTGTGTGTGTGTGTGTGTGTGTGTGTGTGTGTGTGTGTGTGTGTGTGTGTGTGTGTGTAGGGACATGCAACTATGCATGTCAGTGTGTGTGCATACCTGCATATGCGTATGTGTGTCTGTGTGTGCTTATGAATGCATGCAGGTATCTGTAAAACAGCTTTGCATGAGTTAGTGGAGAAATACTAGCAGGCTTACTTCTAACTGCACTGTAACTCTTCAAAATGTGCTAATAAACTACTAATGAGCTTTTCCTAAATACACCTCTTCCATGTCTTTGAATTGTTGTTTCTTGCCATAGTACTGCTTCAGCCCGTTAGTGAAGCCCTGATATGACAATGCTTTCTCTGAATCCACCCTTATTCTTATTATTCTGATATATTCTGATTTTGATTGTGTGAAAAGAATTAAACATTATTTTATTTCCCTGCAAACTGAATCTAATCCATATTTGTTGGCTGTTAGATTCTGATGGATATAATACTATAGGAGAAGCCGATACTAATACTACTAATTAATAATAATAATAATAATAATAATAATAATAACAACAATAATAACAATAGTAATATTATAACAAGAAAACTAGAACACTGGCTGTGTCTTCATTATTTCATGATCTACCACAACACAATCATTTCTGCTCCTTAGGCACAGATTGTAATCAAAGAGTATGCCTCTTCTCTCACTTATCGAATGCACCTCATTTGAATTTGAAGAATTCATATGCATTGTTGATAAATAAAAGTTCCTGGTGATTTTTTTTTAATTTTTTTTTTCATTTTGGGAGGTAATTGAGCACATAAAGACCTCCATAAAAAAATCATTTTCTGACATGGCACAACTGTAATGTCTGACCGTAGTCAAATAAAGAATAATGTCCACTACACTGCCCTTTAGGCTTGTCACACAGACGCCCACACTCACAGACACATATACATGCATGCACACAGATCTATACATACAGCTTATGACAAACCTCCATAATTATCGTTCAGCTCAGTTCACTTGATACTAGTGGTCGGTTGCTTTGATACGCATACATAGACTGCACCCTAACAACCCTCAAAAATAATCTCCTGATCAGGTACACCTCTGATATTTGACTGTCATCAATCAGATTACTGGCCCACAGTAATGTGCTTTGTCATCCTTTCAACTCCACCAATAAATGATGTATGACATTTTCCTAGAGCAGCAGTTTGTTGAAATACATACAGAATAAACCATTTAATTACTTGTAAACATTTTCCAAGCACATCATAAACATGAGCATATTTCAGTCTGAATTCACCACTTGCTGGCCAGTTCCTGCTAGCTAGTTGGGTGGCATATGCAACAAGCATAATCTTTCTTAACCATTCTCCTCCCCTTGGTCATGTACCACCAACCTGTGGCTCAGAAAAGGAAGGGAGAGGTGAAAGGGAAAATGAGGCCACAAGGGGGTTACCCACCAGAACGACCTGGCATACTGTTCTCCCCTTTTCCTGCCACTGCAAACACATTTGTCTTTTTTTTATCATAAACCATCAAAACATTAAAACTGAACAAAATTTGCAACTAATTGTTTAAGATGATCCACCTCCAATTTTTAAAACTTTTACAAGAAGAAATTGCTAATCTTATCCTTAATTGCCTTGGGTTTATGGTCAGTGATACAGACCTCAGGGATACTGATGTTTGCTGGTGTTGTGCTAAGGGTCAAAGGTTCATTGGACACTGGGACAAACATTGCTTCTGCTATCTGTGTCCTACCTGATCTCACTGTTGCCATCTTTTCTATATTGTCAGTCACTAATGTATGTTGAGAAGTACTGAGAAGTAGGTCAGAGGCCTGTGAGGTGGCGGGTGTCCTTAGTCCTCTATGTCCTATCAGGGACCCAAACCCTTTTCTAAAACTAAATCAAGTAACTTAGATTTACCCCCTCTTTGGAGGGACAGTAGAAATTCTTTTAAATATTCATCTTGAGTCTGACTTATTAAACATTCCACATCCTTGGAGCTTCTGATAACCCTGTTGTCTAATTACCTGGCTGTTTCACAATAGCTGCTGACATCATTATGTCTGATTTTATATCCGGGTTGCTGTCAGCACATCACTGCATCCTGCACCTGTTTTTCTTTGAAGGAGCAGCTGTTGTTGGTGGACTATCCAACTTTATTGAATTCTGCCCCGCTTTGGATCCCACCATATTGGTCTGACTTTCCTTCATCTCCACTTTATTAAACATGTCTTTGACCTTTGAGGATAATCTAGCACAAAGGTATGCAAGCGTTTATATAGACACTGAATGCGCTAATGAAAACAATATTTCAGAGACTGGGCTGCTTCTTTTATGCATCTTTCTACCCCCTTTACTATGCAGACTAGTAACTATTCTAACAGTGATGACTTGGCAGTGCCTCTGATTCTCATTTGGGGAACAAGCTTGCTTCACAGTTTTTAAATCACTATTATATACTTCAACCCCTTTTTATTTATTTATTTTTGCGGTGCTACACTCTTGGGCTCCTACCTCAGGTGGGACTGCCAATGTAACCAGTTTCGCTAAATGTTTCATTGAAGGTTTATGGCTGATGAATTTGTTTCAAAAGGCCAAATCATGTGTCCTTTGGATGAGATATTAAATTGATGCCCCATCTTCTTGAGTTAGTGGTAGCTCAGGTGGATGAAAAATATCCTACAGCATCTATCGAAAAGAGTAGGGCTCCTTTATTTACATACAAAGATACCTCTTATTTACAAAATATTTCCATATTTACAAGTGTGCAAAGATATGTCAGTGTCTATATGTCTATCTATCGTATATATATATATATATATATATATATATATATATATATATATATACATGTATATATATATATATATATATATATATATATATATATACACACACACACACACACACACATATATATATATATATATATATATATATATATATATTATTTGACATTTGTTTATCGGGAGAGTCCGACTGGACAACTGGTGTCTGTTTTCAGTGAAGGCCTGGGGAGAAAAGCTCCACACAGTACAATAGTAACAGTATTTAGTAGTAATAGTTATATGTTACAGAGTTTACTATGTAGACACCAGCTGACAACACACTACAAAAGTTAAAACAAAGTTGAAGATAACTATATTAAAACACAAGCGATACATTACATGTTGGTTGAATTTTGAGCATAGCATTAAAGCATCAAAAAGAAAAAAGAAACATGTACAATATTTACAAAGAGCATTTAATGTGCACAGTAGTTGCATTCACAGGAAGTTCAAGAGAATGAGCAATGTTGAGCATATCACTTACACATAAGGGGCTTAAGGAAGCAGAACCACTGCTGTGTAGTGAGGGCTTAAGGTGGGCCATTGCAGTTGCAGAGCTAGTTGGGGAGAAGGTTTAATTTAAGGAGTTTTTTGAAAGTGGAAACTTTGTTTTGTAGTCTGATTTCAGGAGGAAGGCTATTCCAGGTGTTCTCAACTTCATTAGGGAAGAGGGATTCCCCAAAGCTGTTTTTACATGGAATATTTTCTATCAGGGCTTTATTGGTTGAGCATAATTGTCTATTTGAATTGTAGAAGTTTAGTAGGCCAGATAGGGCAGGGGTTTTCTCTGAATAGTATAGTATTTGGTGTGCTAGGTTGAGTTGGTGGGATCATAATAAGTTGGGGAGTTCAAGCCAATGTAAAGTAAGTAAGGATTGGCAGTGGTGGGAGTGAGATTTGGCATTGGTGTCAAATCTGGCGATTTTGTGGTAGCATGTAGAAAGTTTGTTAAGGTCGGTCTTATTTAGATTTGTTAGTAGTGGAGATGCATAAAGTAATGTAGATAAGAGATGGGTTCTGGCTATAGCAGTTCTAAATTCGTAAGTAAGGTATTTTTTGCAGTGGTATAGGGTCCCTAGCTTTTTGTGAGCTTTGGAAATAGTTAGGGATATATATTTGTTGAATCTTAGTTGTCCTATTGTAATACCTATTAATTTCGACTGTGGGACTGGAGTGATGGGGGTCTTATTGGCTGAGAATATAGAGAAAGTGGTTAGGTTATTAGGCTTTGTTGGGTGGAACAGTAAGAATTGGGTTTTGTTTGAGTTCAGTATCAGTTGTGATTTATTTAACCAGTTTTCGATCTCTGTGAAGGATTCCTCGGCATTTTGTTGGAGGAGCTGGATATTAGATGCTGAGCAGATTAGAGTTGTGTCATCAGCATATTGTACTATTTTGGCTTTTGTGGTGGCTGTCTGAAGTTGATTTGTAAAAATGTTAAAGAGAAGGGGCTAAGAGTGGAACCCTGAGGTATGCCTAGTGTGACTGGGAGTGGGGGGGGGGGGGTTAGGGAGTCATGCCATTTGACTGGTGAAGGCAGTTGTCTAGGTAACCTTTGAACCAGAGAAGGGTGGGGGTGTCCATGTTGAGCTCAGAGAGGCAGGATAAGAGTTTATTCTGGGATACTGTATCAAACGCTTTAGATAAGTCTATAAAGATGGCAGAGACTAGTCTGCCTTGGTTTCTATGTGTATTTATGGTGTTGGTGAAGTTAATTATGGCAGTGGTGGTGCTGTGGGATGCTCGAAAACTGTGTTGAATTTTGCATAATAAGTTATTGGTGAGAAAGTGGGTAAGGAGTTGGTAATGGACACATCCTTCTAGAATCTTTGATGGGATGACAGGATTGTGATGGGTCAGTAGTTAGAGAGGTCAGTAGAGGGGCCACCTTTGTTGAAGGGGAATGATGAATGAGGTTTTCCACAAGGATGGTGTGGTATATTCAGTAATGGATCTATTTTCAGTAATGAAACAGGGCAAGCTATGGCCATGGATACAATTTGAAGGTAGTCAGGTGGGAGATTGTTGGCAGTGAGGGTGGTGGGTTTGAGTTTGGATAACAGTTTTTGGATGGTTGATGTTGGGATTGGCTTGTGTGAGAAGGCGGTATTGATTGTTAGGCCCTTAGGAGATTGTGGAACGTTGGTGGGATTTGTATTATTAATAAGTTTAAGTATAGAGGAGGTAAAATACTTGTTGAAATTGGACACTATGTCTGAGTTTGATCCTTCTATATTGAGAGCGGGTGTAGAGGTTTTGCCAGACTGGAGGATGTTGTTCACTGCTGCCCAACATTTTTGTGGGTTGGAACTGTGTTTCCTTTGTAGAGAAATGTAATGATTCTTTTTGTCATTTAAAATTTTTTTTTTCTTTTGCCCTATTGTGAAGTTCAAGGAAGGGTTGCCTAGTTGTCGGTGTTTTGATTTGATGCCAGGTATGCTAGGCTTTATCCCTTTCCTTGAGTAAGGATCTTGGGGACTTTTGTAGCCTGGGGGCTGGGTTACTACGACTCCTAATTGCTTGAAGTGGGGCTAGGTGGTTTAGGATGTTTAGAAATGTGGAGTTATTGAGTACAATGCACCAATTGGAATGTACCTGGCTAGACATCTCCAGCAGCTGGAGAGACCACAGAGGTACCTAACCAAGAGGATTACTGGCCTCAAACAGTTGCCCTATGCAGCACGATTGAAAAAGCTAAGACTGTTCTCTGTTGCATTCAACTGCCTGGTCTAGTGGAAGGGTTTTGATGGGAGACCAGTTGGAGTAATTTAAGGCATTCAAGAATTTGTAAGTGGGGAAGTTTTTATGGGTGCAGGTGTGAAGTAGGGAGGGAGAGTTATTAGTTTTAAGTTTGTGTCTAAGAAAAAAAGTGGGATTGTGGTAACTTAGAGAGTTGGTCAGTGTACTGCACTGATGGGCAGTATTGGGGTGGTATGAGAGGATCAAATCTAATGTGGATTCCTTTTTAGAGGTTTTATCAGTACAGGTGGGTACATATATGAGTTGGGTGAAGTTGTATAAATTAAGGTGGTTAGTTGGTGAGGAAGAGTGGACCAGTCAATATTAACATTGCCTAGCAATGATAGTTTCTTGGGGAAGGGAGTGGTAAGCCCAGTGGAGTACTGACTTTAGGGTGGACAGGTTGTTGCCTGGGGGTAGGTAAATGCCAAGTATGTTTAGATGTTTGTGCTGATTAACAAACAGTTTGCAAATAGAGTTTCAGCTTTTTTTAAATCTGGGGATTCTTTTTGTAGGAGTTTGATTTTTAGGCTAGTTTTGTAAAGAATGGCAACATCACCACCTCTTTTGCCTGTTCTGTCAGCTCTATGAATATTACATCCAGGTGGGGTTATGGAGTCATCCTTAACAATGGCTTGAGCCAGGTCTCAGCAAGGAGCATAATGTTGGGTTATATAAAGAAACTGTAGAATGGAGTTCTTCTGTTTTGGTCATAATACTGTGGATGTTCAAGTTAAGTATAAGTGAGTCTGCAGGTTGACGGTTAAATGGAGGTTGAGAGTTATTTGAGGCTGGTGTTGTACCAGGGTTGGGGTGAATATCCCCTGCTAGTAGTAGCTGGGTTGCAACACTGGTAATAGTATAAAGGTATAGCTTTATTAGGGAGTTGAACCTGAGGCTTGGTTGTTTTTTGGATTGTGTGACATTTATTTTATATTATTTATTTATTTTGCATTTGATTACCGGGAATGTCCAACTGGAGAGAGGTCCATTTACAAAGCTCCACATCTAACAAGTACAGTGGTAGATATACAGAACAAAGTATATATAATACAATGCAATACAATGCAATAAAAATATATAACAAAAGATATATGATACCATGCCCATAGAATGGTGCACGGCAACGGTGGTCCCGCTACACAAGGGTGGGGTCACAACTGACCATGGGAACTACTGACCAATAAGCCTGACCAGTCTGATCTGTAAGGCTATGGAGCGAATCATTATGGAACTCATAAATGGAGAGATTGGGAACCTCCAATCGCTGGACCCCACACAATTCGGCTTTGTCAAGGGCAAATCATGCCTCCTGAACCTGGTGAATTTCTTTGAGGCAGTTACTCAGGCTATAGATAAGGGAAAGGAGGTACACACGGCTTATCTTGACCTTGCTAAAGCATTTGACACCATTCCCCATTCAGGTATTATTGATAAGCTCACCAGCCTGGGCATAAACCCTTACGTCACAAGATGGATCGAAAACTGGTTCTCAGACAGACCCCATAAAGTAAGAGTAGCGGGATCTATGTCCAAATCCAGACCAGTAATGAGTGGTGTGCCTCAGGGCTCTGTCCTGGGGCCCCTCCTGTTTGGCATATGCTTCTCAGAAGTACAGGCAAGCATGGAAGGGCTGTGGCTGACTAAGTTTGCAGACAACTGCAAACTGGGTGCTATAATAGAGTCTTCGGCCGACATGAAGACTGATGCATGGTGTCAAAGCCATGGTCTCAAGCTAAATGCAAAAAAATGCGTAGTGATCCCCTTTGTAAAAAACAGAGTACCTGCAAGCTACAACATAGGAGGTAATCCCCTGAAATCTGAAGAAGAAATAAGGGATCTAGGGACCCAAGTAGATAGTCAGCTTTCCTTTGATCACCATGTTGCCAAAGTGGTTAGAAAATCCTTCTTTATGACCAATCTGATCACAAAAGGGTTCGCATCAAGATCTAAGGATGTAATGGTGCCCCTCTACTCTTCCCTCATCAGACCCATTATTGAGTACAATGCACCAGTTGGAATGTACCTGGCTAGACCTCTCCAGCAGCTGGAGAGACCACAGAGGTACCTAACCAAGAGGATTACTGGCCTCAAACAGTTGCCTTATGCAGCACGATTGAAAAAGCTAAGACTGTTCTCTGTTGCATACCACTTTGTCAGAGGCGATCTCTGTCTAACGTACAGAGCCATGTCCAACCCAGAATTGTAGAACATGCTCCATCTTAGCAAAACCAAATCTACTCGAGCTACACGCTCTAGGGATATAAACCTCAACACAACAATGAATAGAACATGCTGGAGGGATGGATTCCCTTCACAGAGACTTCCCTTACTATGGAACAGGGTCCCGATCTACATAAGACAGAGCCACTCACTATCACTCTTCAAGAGGAACCTTGATGAGTGGATGGGTAACAGAAAGTTCACACCGGGGATCATACCAACAGCACTACTAGATAGGGGCCAAGGGTACTAGCGGCTAGTACAAGGGTCTAGGGAACTACTAAAGGGGCGGTGAATACCACACAACGTGGCTGGGCTAATATATGCCTTCGGGCAGATAGCCCAGTACCTACCTATGAACCTATGAACCTATACAATGCAACCATGCAGATATATACAGTAGTTTGTTCAATGCAAGCTAATGCTAGCATGTTTACTCATAGTTAGCTTTGGGTGGGGGTATTTGGGAGAAAAAATGCTCACTATCAACTTATGCAATGAAGGAGATATCTCACAAGAACATAATATGCAGAATACATAATGGTTATGTGTAGAAGTTTTTGCATTAGAGTGTTTTTAGTACAATATTGTAGGGATAAAAGTGAGTGAAGAAAAGTGGATAGTAAGAGTGGGGAGAAGAGGAGAATATCTAAGTGATGCAAGGACATAGCCAGGACTTTGTGAGGTGTGCCTTGAGTGACCGTTTGAATATTGATATAGAAGGAGCAGTCGAGATATTTTGGGGGAGACTATTCCATTTCTTAGTGATGGTATAGGAGAAGAGTGCTTTCCCTGCAGTATTGTTAGCTCTGGACACACAGAGTAGGGTTTTGCTTGATGACCTCAGGGGATGGTTTGCTACGTATTGGTTTATTAGATGATTTAAGGCTGGGGCTTTGTGGGGATTATTTAGTGTGTTGTAGGTGAGCACTAGTTCGTGGTAACTAATTAATTGTGGGAGTTCTAGCCACTGTAGCTCATTCAAGGCAAGACAGTGATGGCTTCTAAATGTAGAGTTATTTGTGAATTTTGTAATTTTATTGTAACATGCTTCTAGTTTGTCCATATCTGTTTTCCTGATGTGAGTTAGGATTGGGGAATTGTACATTAGGGTAGACAGTAGGTGTGTTTGGGCTAGGGTGATTCGTGCTTGATCTGATAAGAACTGTTTGTGCTTGTATAGAGTACCTAACTTTTTATGTACCTTTTTAATGGTTTGAGAGATATGGGCATCGAAGTGAAGATCCTTATCAATCTGTACACCTAGGAGCTTAGTGTGGGGTGATGGGGAGATTGTTGTGCCATTTTTGGAGGTGATAGTGAAGGAGGTGGGTGTAGTCCTGTGTTTGTTGGGGGTGAAGAGAAGTAATTTGGTCTTGTTAGGGTTTAGAATAAGTTGGATGTCAATAATCCATTTCTCAACGGAACAGAAGGATTCTTTGGTAAGTTTTTGAAGGGTGACTATGGATGGGGCAGAGCAGATTAAGGTAGAGTAATCTGCATACTGTATGAGTGATGCACACAGGGTGGAGGTGTGTAGTTTATTGTTGAAAATTGTGAATAGTAGAAGGCCCAGTATTGATCCTTGTGGAACGCCTATAGTGGTTGGTAATAAAGGTGATAGTACACCTTGCCATTTGACTGACTGTTGTCTATTGGAGAGATAGTTTCTAAACCAGGAAGTAGTGGAGGGGCCAAAGGACATTGTGGTTAGGGTGTCTAGAAGCAGGTTATGAGAGACCATGTCAAATGCCTTAGATAAATCTAGGAATATGGCTGATACAAAGTGATTGTTTTTTCTCAATTGGTTAACCTGATTAGTGAAGGACAGAAGAGCAGTAGTTGTACTATGATTTTGGTGGAAGCCATGCTGTGTGGATGAGAGGAGATTGTGTGAGATTAGGAAGTGCATCACTTGAGTGTGAATACATTTCTCTAGGAGCTTGGAATGGGGGGATGGGATAGCAATGGGTGGTAGTTTGATAGCTCATAGGAGTTGCCGCCTTTGTGAAGAGGAATAATGTATGATACTTTCCATAATTTGGGGATTTGGGCTTCTTGTATGGAGCGGTTAATGAAAACTGAGACAGGGTCGGCCAAGGACTCTGCAGCTAATTTTAAGAAATTAGTGGGTAGACCATCTGCTGTGAGGGTGGTAGATTCTAGTTTTAAGAGTAGTTTTTTTACCATAGAGGTTGGTACAGGAGAGAGTGCAAATAAAGGTAAAGTATTGTTCTCTATAGTTGGTGTAAGTGTAGGATTATTGAGAATGTATTCTGTAAACCGGTGATTAAATTGAGAAGCTATGCTGTCATTGTTATTATTGGTGTTTGGGGTGGGTGTGGTAGTTTTGCCGGGTTTTAGAAGGGAATTGATAGCCTGCCAGAATTTTTGTGGGTTTTTGGAATGTTTGCTTTGGACATTAAGGAAGTAATTTTGTTTATCCAATTGTATTTATTTTTGGCCTGATTACGCAGTTATTGGTATAATTGTCTATTTTGGCTGGTATTGTTCTTTTTCCAGTTCTTCCAGGCATTGTCTCTGGCTTTTAGTAAGGCTTTAGTGGTCCTATTTAGCCAATGGTCATAGTTAACTTTGATTCTACATAATAAGTGGGTGTGGTGAGTTTGATGAAGGATAGCTTATAAATGGCTGGAGATATCGTAATATGTTTGGGGGTAAGGAGTGGGAAGGGGTAGGGTGGGGGCATTTGTTTATTGAACCGGGTTGATACAAAGTGATAGGAGGTACTAATAGAAAGTATGGAGAGACAAATGAATAATGTGGCTATTAATGTGGGAGTACTGAAAAGCTGGGGGTGTGCACAGTGAGACATAGTGCCACGGGTTAGAAGTAGAGGTATGAATGTTAATATTCATGGAGAGTGAGTAAGATGAGTGGAAGTTGGGTTGGAGTATACAGAAGACCAGTAAAGGGTGCTGATATATGTATGGTCAGTGAAGAAGAGTGAGACAGAGTGTATGATTTGGTGGTGTGGTGGATTTTGGGTGGGGTTTGGGTATTGTTGTGTTTGGATTGGATAGTGGGAGGTTTTGCTAGGGGTCAGTTGATTCTAGTTATGAATAAATGTGGAGGTAATGGTGGCATGTGGGGAAAGGGGGTAGGGTAGGGGAGCAGAGTGAAGCCCAAGCACAGCGAGGACTGAACAGAGCAGGGCTAGCTTGAGTTCTTAGCTTGTATGCTATGCCCATGAAAAAAAAAAAAACAATCACCAACCCTAAGTGAGTATGAGGAGGCAAACACAGCAACTAGGTAACTACCTAATGGTTTTACCAGAGCTTCTCCTTCGTACTGTGCTGCTAGAGAAGTAGCCCTAATTTTAGGTGCTGTGCTATGAATCTTTTGAAAAGCTATAATTTCACTAACCTGCTAAGTTACTAGAGACTGCCTAAGAGAAAGATCAAGGATGTCCCTAATTGGTTAATAGGAGGTATAATTTGTTAATAAAGAATAGAGTGGGAGGGGGGGAGGTGAAGAGTATTTGGCATCCCTGGTCACATGCTCTCCACTAGTAAAGTTACAAAAATGCTCATAAAAAATGTTATACAAGCCTTAATCATTTAACATACATTTCTTCAGCAATGGGATCTTATTCCTTTTTGAGTAAATAGGGTCCAGGACATTGTAGTAGTCTCACAGTTCGTGGATACATGCTATTTGTAGGTTTGGGAAGTGGCAAGGTAGAAGTTGTTTCAGCAATGGGACTTTGTTTCTTTTTGAGTAAATAGGGTCCAGGATGTTGTAGTAGTCTCACAGTTCGTGCATGCATGCTATTTGTAAGTTTGGGAAGTGGCAATGTAGACTGGATGAGCACGCTACACAGGGATGATGCTCAGCAATAGGGATTTAAAATATATATAAGTACATATAAATATATATACATATACATATACACACACAAATCAGTTGGCACAATCATACTAAATGTTTATCCCTGTTAGACCCTTACTCCTTTTCCATAACCACCATCTGATTTTACTTAATATGGTCGCTAAAATCCATTTACCATTAAACATAATGTAATTTATTATTTCATTCCATAACAACCCATATAACGTAAAATAACTTTTTATCTGTTCTTTTAAAATATTTTTTGTTTCTATTCTTATAATATCCATATTTAATCATATCCATGTTTATTTTTGTCCACATCTTTTATAACTTCAAAAAATCTTCTTTACATAGTTTCCCCATAACATTTTTCTCTTTTACATATCTATTACCAGTCTCCGCAATAAATCTTGACATTCTAGATTCTGATCACAGCATTTGCTTCTTATTTTTATAACTTTAATTTGTTCATCTGTTAGATTTTTCTGTAATTTTACATACTAATGTTTCATCAATGCATTCTTATACCATACTTTTCTATATTTTTCTATATCATGGGTTTTTATTTCACACTAAAATATTTTTTCTTGGTAATATATTATTTCCTCAGGTATACATTCTTTTACTCTTTTACTCTTTTGTACCATACTCAAATGTTATCATACTTAGATTTATAAATTTTGTTACTAATCTCTCCTCTTTTTCATTTATCTACTTTAACACTTTATGCAAATTTAATGAAACAGCATATAGCGTTGGGTTAATTAACCCCAAACCTCCTTCTTCTTATTTATTTATTTATTTACATTTGCTTACTGGAAAATTCCAACTGGACGCAGGTCCTTCTTCACTGGAGGCTCAGGGAGAAAAGCTCCACAGAACAATAAAAAGCAGCAGAGTACATGAAGAGCAATTGAATATACATACAACAGCAAATAACACATACTGCAGCAAACATTAGCTATACATACAATATGAAACATAGTAATGAACACATAGTAATGAACAGCTATACCAATATCTAGCTAGAGGCTAAGAATAAAGGTAGGATGTATATACAGATAGTACTACGCTCAAACGGATACTGTTCTAAACTAATATACCTAAATCTTATATACAAATATTGCACTAAACTCAAACAGATATAAAGCAGATGGTGCACACGAAGGTGAAACAAGCTAGAGGGGCTAATGGGATGGACAGGGAAGCTAGAGGAGTAAGTGAGGAGATTGAATGAGTAGTATATGTGGTAGTGAGAGGAAGCTAGGTGTAAGTCAGTTGGATATGTATTTGGAGTTGAGATTAAACGAGGTAGTTAAGCATGTTATAACAGGTCTGAGAGACTGAGTGAGAAGGGAAGGGGAGGGTTTAGGGTGAGCCAGAGCCTGCAGAGGAAGGAATGTAATGATCAGACGGTGTGAGGCATGGCGGCTAGGGGACAGAAGAGGAAGGGGTGGTAAAAAGAATGGTAACTAGTTGGGATTGGTGGATGGGCATAACCAGAGACTTTTTAACGTGAGTTTTTAGCTCAGTCATGAAGTGATTGCAAGAAAATAGTGTGGTTATATAGGGAGAGATTGTTCCATAATCTGGATATGACACAGGAGAATAGTGCTTTTCCCACTGAGTTCTTGGGTTTGGTCACTCAAAGTAGATTTTTGCTGCTGGAATGTAATGGTCTAGTGGAGCAATAGGGCTAGAGAAAGTTTTGAAGGGATGGAACTTTAAGAAGATAGTTTACTAACTTGTGAGTGAGAGAGAATTGATTTAGGTGAAGAAGTTGAGGGAGTTCAAGACAGTCAAGTTCTCTAATTGAGATACAGTGGTGGCTGTGATAAGATGCACCAGTGGTAAACTTAGCAATTTTATTGTAGCAAGCCACAATCTTGTTTAGGTCTGTTTGTCTAAGGTAGGTAAGTATAGGAGAGATGCAGAGTAAGGTGGAGATTAGGTGGGAATTGGCAGCAGAAATTCTGACTTTTGGTGAGGAATTGTTTGTTTCTGTACAATGCACCTAGTTTTGTGAACCTTTTTTATGGTAAGAGAAATGTGAGTGTCAAATCTGAAATTGTTATCAATCTCAACACCAAGGTGTGTTCTTTTGTGGAGATGACAGTATTGTCATTCACTAGAATATTAAAGTATGGGATAATTGGATTAGATTTAGTGGGTTGGAAGAGAAGGAGTTTAGTCTTGCTTGGGTTGATTTACATAACATTTGGGTTTATTTACCTAAAAATAATCTCATTTCTTTAATGGTTTTAATCTAGAACCCCCATATAAATGAAAAAAAAAACATATTTGCAATTATTCTTTTCTTAATTGGTAGTTTTGCAGTTGCCGGCCCCTAGTGTAAATTTGATCTGGGACATTCCTCCCAGTCCAGTGTCATTAGCTCATTCTACCTAATACAGATAGAACATTTGGAAAGGCCAACCCCCTTAGTTTCTTAACCTTGAATTATCTCCTTTCTCCCTTTCCGCTTTACTAAAACAAAAAAAACAAAAAAACTTTATTCAACTGTTTTTGTGGTATTTGTGTTTCCTCCTCATACTCTATAACTTTGTCTTGTTTTTTTCTGCCACTTGTTCTCTAAAGTGTTTAATTGCATATTCCCTGCTGCATTTATTACTGCTTGTTTTTAGCCTGTTTAAATTTTAAGTGTTATTCTAAGCCTCGTAGTTTAGGCTTAAGCACTTGGGCTTTAGGCCTACCCCTTAGCTCTCCTTGGCCTCTCTCCCTCAAATTCTGACAAATATGGATGGACAGTTTCCTAAGGTTTCTCCTGACAGCCTGGTTGATATGGGCATCCTGAGACAGTGTAACAACTGCCTCATGTACATGAATAAACATCTACCACTACCACATAGGAACTCAATTTGTGAGAAATGCAATTATAAAGAAGCTAGAGTCTATGCTCTCTCCCAAGCATGCCAGTATATCTGGGACTGAGAAGGTTGTCAACACAATCTCTACAGCTCAAACACCACCCGCAACTACACAACACACACTCACATATGCAAAGGTTCTCAGCAAAAACAAACCTAAACAAAGGAGTCCTCAGAGGCAAAAACACATGAGAAGTCCACAACCCTCCACACCACATACCATGCAGAGTCCACACACCAGTGTCTCACAGCCACTAAGACCTAACCATAAACCCAACATATTAGTCATAGGAGACTTCATTGTGAGACACATAGCTGTGCCTCTCACCAGGCTGGATAAGAGAAAGTCAGGGTTAGCTGTTTGCCAGGTGCCAGAATCCACCATATCACACACACACGCAAGTCTCTCAACAACAGGTACTGTTATAACTCTGTCATAGTCCATATTGGCGTGAATGACTTGAGACTTTCTCCCTGGACTATATGAAGAGAAACATGATTAAGCTCACTGAATATGTGTCCCAGGCAAGTATGTCCCTAGCCTTAAGCAACATTCTACCGTCAACCAGAATGATGCCTCAATACAAACAGAAAATTATTTAACAATTGGCTTAGTTTTTGCTGTTATTCCAGGGGATCCAGTGCCTTACAGCCTGGAAAGATATGATCGACAGGCCACAATGCTTTGCTAGAGATGGCCTGCATCTGTCTCACTTGGGCTTCAGGCTTCTGGCAAAGACCCTTGCCTCCCCATAGTGACTTTTTTAGGAAAAGTCATGAGGTCGATACTACCAACATAAAAATCTCAACAAAATGAAAATTTAAGGTCATGCTGCTAAATGCTAGGAGTCTAAACAGGAAACTGCACTCATTGCAAGCATTCTTAACCGTGGAAGATGTTGACATTTGTGCAGTCACAGAAACCTGGTACAAAGCTGTCGGAGAGCACCCCAGCCTTAACTGGTTACTCAACTTATCATACATTCAGACCCCAAAATGTGGGTAGCAAATCCTAACGAAGTGGAGTTTCAATATATATTAAAGACACACACACACACACCTCCAGGCTGGTCAAACAGTATGATGCATAGGAGACACTCCAGATGCAGTTAACAATTCACAAGACCCCTTTTCAAATTATAGCTAGCTATAGGCCCCCTAGTTTGACTCAACATGTTCATTCCACCTATCTGGACCTCTTCAAATCTATCAGCATTCAGCTCTTTACCCTGATCCTGAGTGATTTTAATTACCCAACCATAGACTGGAAAAATGACTCATGCCAGAACACAAATGCCCAGAGATTCCTCAATTTTATAGGATAGGTAGGTACTAGGCTATTGGCCATAGGGCCTATATAAGCCTAGCCAAATGGTACCCTGGCTTTTACCACCCAAAAAAAATATTTTCCTGTGCCCCTGAGAAGCAGAGACACAGAAGTGATCCCCGGGGTGAATTTCCTATCTCCCATCCAATCATCAAGATTTTTCTTGAAGAGTGCTAATGAGGAGCTTTGTTTGCTATAGATAGGTGGTTTGTTCCAGAGTATGGGAAGTCTCTGGGACAGGAATCTATCCCTCCAGCATGTTCTGTTTATTGTGGTGACAAGGTTTAGGTCCCTAGAGCGTGTAGCGCAGAGGGATTGGGATTTCTTTATGTGGGGCATGTCCAACAGCTCTGTGTTTGACATTGCTTTGAATGTCACACAGAGATCGCCTCCGAGTAGGGATATGCTACAGAGTAAAGCTGGAGTTTTTTTGAGACGGTCTATGTAGGGCATCGGTTTGAGGCCAGTAATCCTGTTTTCTGTGACATTTCCAGTTGTTGTAGATGTTTTGTGAGGTACATACCAAAAGGGGCGTTGTACTCTATAATGGGTCTAATGAGTGATGAGTAGAGGGGAACGATTACCTCTTTTTTCCTGGATGAGAAACCTTTTGTGATGAGGTGTGCCATGTAGAAGGATTTCCTGACTACTGTGGTGACGTGATTATCAAAGGAGAGACTACTGTCCACCTGTGTCCCAAGGTCTCTTATCACACTTTCGGTGTTAAGTAGACTACCGCCTATGTGGTAGTTCATGGGTATAGAGTTTTTATCAAAAGGGATGAAAATGCACTTTTTGGCATTGAGCTTGAGGCCATGGCTTTGACACCAGGCATCTGTCTCAGTGAGGCCCTTTTGTAGGATGTCCACATCATTAGGAGTTTTGATTATGGCTCCAAGTTTTCAGTCATCTACGAACTTTATTAGCCAAAGACCTTCTGTATTAGCCTGTTCTTCAGAGAAGTAGATACCAAACAAGAGAGGACCTAGGACTGAACCCTGTGGTACTCCACTTGTCACTGGTCTGAAGTTGGATTTAGAGTCTGCTACTTTCACAATTTGGGTTCTGTCAGTGAGCTAGTTGACAACCCATCTTGTGACATAGGGATGTATTCCTAGTTTAGTGAGTTTGTCTATAATTCCAGAGTGGGGGATGGTGTTGAAAGCCTTGGCGAGATCTAGATAGGCTGTGTGAACCACCTTACCCTCATCTATGGCTTTGGTGACCGCTTCAAAGAAGTCTATCAAGTTTAGGAGACATGATCTGCCTTTTACAAACCCGAACTGGGTAGGGTCCAGAGTTATCAATGCAAATGCCTTGGAACAGCTAGTCAGTACCCTCACAAGGAGTGATAATATGTTGGAATTGGTATTAACCAACATGAGTAACCACTGCAGCACCCCTCAGTATCATCCTCCCAGGTAAGATCCGACCATAAAGCAGTCACATTCGAAATCACCATCTCCCCTGACCCCCATCTAGATAGGGTCATACAAGAAAACTTCTCCAAAGCTGATTACAACCTCCTGAGGGATGGTATAAATAGCTTCACAGCCCCCTCCCCCACTGTAGGAACTGGCACCAATGTCCAAATCTACACCGAAATACTATACGAGCATTTATATAGATGCATGGAATCAGGAATACCTGACAGGACAAAAATCATCCACCACAAGGAAGAGTAACCCTGTCTGGTGTGCATCTGCAATAAATAAACTATATATGGGTTGGGAGGGTGGCCTAATGGTTAAGGTGTTTGCCTTACAAACACAAGGTGCAGGGTTTGAGTCTCACAAGGGATAATAGGCTAGGCTTAAAATGGCTTGCAAAGGCAACTAGCCTAGTACTAATCTATGAACCTATGAACCTATAACAAAAGGAAAAAAAAACTGCTGTCCAGGGCCAGGAAGGAAAAGGGGCCCAGTTGGAAGCAATCTCTCCTTAGCCTGAACAAGCAAATAAGAGCACTAGTGAAATCCTCTAAAGCCAACTTTGAGTCCAAATTGGCCACATCTACTAGAGACAATCATAAGGCCTTCTTCACATATGTCCACAATCTCAAAGGAAGCACCCTGATCTGTTCAGAACTGGTGGTTAAGGAGACCACATACACAAATGCTGTAGATATAGTCAATCTACTGGCTGACAGATTCAGCAAAAACATCTCCCCTCTGTCCCGCATCAGTAAATCAGGACATTCCCAGTACCTGACCCCCACCCCTTATCTCTAGGGAACAGGTCATCACTCCCCTCTCAAAGGCAAAAAATACAGTCTACATGGGACCCAATAACATCCCAGGCTGCATCCTACATGAACTCAGGCATGAACTTGCAACACATTTAGGCATCGTATTCAACCAAAGCCCGAGTACCGGTTTTGTCCCAGCCAAGTGGAGGACAGACACTGTCATCCCTTTACACAAAGGGGGAGTGTCCATTGATCCAGGAAATTATAAACCCATCAGCCTAAGTAGCCTGATTTGCAAGGCCATGGAATGTATTACCATGGACCTCATTAACAGGGACATTGGCAACCTCCAAACACTCAACTCCACACAGTTTGGCTTTGTCAAGGGGAGGTCATGTCTGTTAAATCTGGTAGACTTCTTTGAGACAGTCACCAAAGCCATGGATGAGTGGAAGATGGTGCACACCACCTACTTTCACCTGGCTAAAGCCTTCAACACTATTCCCCACTTGGGCATAGTAGATAAACTCTCTGAAGTAGGCATCAATCCATATGTTACCAGATGGGTAGCAAACTGGCTCACTGATAGAACCCACCTAATCAAAATAGGGGAGGCCAGTTATTGAGTACAATGCCCCCTTCGGCATGTACCTCACAAAGCACATGCAGCAGCTAGAGAGACCACAGAGGTTCCTCACCAGGAGAATCCAGGGCCTCAAACACCTACCCTACAGAGATAGGCTAAAAGCCTTGTCCCTCTACTTTCATACAGATTCCTCAGAGCTGACCTCTGTCTGACATACAAAGCAATATCAGATCCCGCCTTGATGGGACTGCTGCATATATACAGGTCAAGCTCCATTTGAGCAACCCATACATACGACCTCAAGCTGGTCTGTGATATCAATAGGACTCTTTGGCAGGACAGATTTGTGTCCCAGAGACTCCCCTACCTGTGGAATAGACTCAATCTCCATGGCAAGCAGAGTATCTCATTATCCCTTTTTAAGCGCAACCTGGATAACTGGATGGGAAACAGAAAATACACTCCTGGGATTCCACCCGTGTCATTGCTGGACAGGGGCTCTGAGTGCTGACTTGTCTAAATATGGGATAAACTCTTGGCTATAAATGCCTCAGGGCCAATAGCCTAGTAACCTCCTATGATCCTATAATAGTGTTGGCAAAATACACTTGCTAAGTATGTTATTTTTTCCATAGATACTAAATTTATCAAATAAGCCTTTTTTTCTAAATGATAATTTTTATATTCTCCAGAAAAAACAGGTTTGTTTTAGTTCACCTATTTTTTCCATGAAATTCTACTTATGTCTTTTTTTCCAAATTTTATACATAACCCAGAATATCATGCACTAATCCGCGGTAGTGATGCTGCGGTAGAGTTGTCACCTCACAGCAAGACGTTGTCACGTTCAATTCTCAGTTAGAGCGTCTTCTGTGTGAAGGCATGCGTGAATGGGCGTGCCTTTGTTGAAGGTTGTGTGTCAGGGCTGGTAAATCAGCACGTAAAAATCCACTACCAAACATTAGCGGACCGGAGTTCCGCTGTGGCGACCCCTAACCGGGATAAGCCGAAAGACACAACAACAACAGAATATCATTCATTGTAAAATATATACCCCCAATATTTACATCACCTAAACCTTTATTTTTATCTTTATCTAAAACCATCTCTATCATCTCTAGACACTGATTTGTGCAAATTATTACTTCTTTTTATCAAAATTTTGTTTTTTGCAGTTATTATAATATCATCTGCATATGTTAACAGAACTGGAATTCTTGCCCTTTAGATGTTATATATCCCAATTCCCTCATTCTGTAATTTATTTCTCATACTATCACATTCATAACTAATGCAAAGAGTATACAACTCATTGGATATCGTTGTCTTGCACCACTCTTCATATGTACCTCTTGGCTTAAGCAGCCAGTTATAAGTATTTTTACTTTATTATCACTATATGCTGACATACAAAATTTCCTAACTTTCTCACTTATATTACATTCTTTCATTATTGCCTATAAGATTTCATGTCCAGTTGTGTCAAATGCCTTATTAACGTCTCCTATCATGATTTTCAATTCTTCATTTCTGTTCATAAGATCATCCACAATTTCTCTATCATTAATACTTCTTGACAATGCTTCCTCTTTACACTATGTATGCTACATTCCATAATAGTTTCCATTTTAGTTTCAAATCTTTTTTGTATTATTTTTATAAAGGTCTTATAATCATAATTATTCACTATTAGTCTCCAGTTTCTTAATTGCCTACTATCTCTCTTCTTCCATTAGAAATTAAGTATTTAACCGTAATTTTTTATACATAAAATCTTCATTTAACCATTCATTCAAAATCAGTAAAATATATATATATATATATATATATATATATATATATATATATATATATATATATATATATTTTGCCAATGTCAGAGTTGGTATATATAATTTGCAGGGGGAGGGGGCTTGCCCCCTGCAAAAACATAAAAAGTAAATGTTTGTGAGTTTTTTTATGTTTTCTGAAATTCAGTCATATGGTCTCTATGATTTTTTTTCAAGTTTCCAAAAAATTGATCATCTGACATAGATCTATTCTTTCATATTTTTCTTTCTCAACTTTTCTGACATCATATTGCCACAGTAAATAAACATTTTTTTTATATTTTTCCTTAAATACCATCCACCATTCAGACCACTTTTTAGAAAATGTCCCATAGTAATATGATCTTTCCATAACTTTATTGTTAATCTCTTTCCTTCTTCATTCCATGCATTTTATATATTTTATATAGTAATGAATTCATAGACAGTTGGACAAGCACTTGTGTCTTTAAAACTGGATGCTTCATTAATTGTTTAATTGATGTGCATCAAATGCTTGATTGAACTCCATCTAGTGTATATAAACTCCCTGTTTTTTGACTAAATAGATCTGAAGAAGCGTGTGTTACAGCACGCGAAAGCGCTTATCCTTTTGTGTCTGCAGTGTTCTAATAAAGAGATTTTAACTTTTGAAGCGGTGGACTGTGCATTTCATACTAGCTTTCAGCTTGGAATTTCTGATGTGGTGAGCATACCAGTGTTTCTTCTCCATATTTTTGACTGTTTTCTCTGGAGGCTCACAGAGTGGTGTGGTTTTGTTTTTTCTGTTTGCTGTTCTTGTAGCCACTACCACTCACCATGGCTAATGTTTCATTGGAACTCGACTACAATCCAGAGGCGAGGGCGAGTCCTGTTGACAAATGGAATCAATTGATGCATCATACAGTGAACCCTTTATTGACCTTGGATTTCCAGGTTCCTTCTATTGATCGAGTGACTGAAAATGTGATGGATATCGAACATTTCAATGTGTTATATAAACAGCTAGAGAATGACCTTTTTAAATACCAACGTTATGTGTGGCAGCGCAAACACCTTGAGGCATGCATGCACTTTAAGATTGTACCTAGGGGCATGCATGTCCTTTGCATGCCCACCTATGGGGAAAGCCACCCCATGCTTCTAAAACAATGGCAAGATCTTAATTTGCATCTAAGTAATAAGTACATGCAACTTATTATCAGTTATTTCACTCCGCTTGAGAATGAACTAAGATCCAAAATTGAACAATTAAATAAAGAAATCAATGAACGTTTTAAGCACGATGTGTGCTTGAATAAATTAGACCATCTTTATACTCAAGTACGAGCTTTCAGTGATAAATTACAGTTGGGGAAACACCACAAGTTGCAGAGAGACTTCCGCGATTTTTCTACAGGGAATGTGTTCGTTTGGCAGAGGTTTGCCTCCTCAGATCAAAGAGATGAGAGGGCTCCTCCCCTCTCTACCTCAACGGAAGTAACAGTTACTGAAACCATTCACGCTACATCCTCAGATATTCAGCATGAGAATTTTGCCTCCAGCAATAGCTCTGATGCTGTTTTTACTACACCACCAGAGGATATGCCCAGCGTTGGCTGTGAGAACTCTCTTTCCACACCGCTTCCTAATCAGGAAGCCTACAAGAAATTAGCCATATTTCAACAGGCTGGAGCCGTACCCAAAACTCTGCCTTCTAAAGAGGACACCAACCAGCGTTTTTTACCTTACCCCATAAAGAAAACTGGTGTAAGCAGAGGGCATTTAAACAGCTGGGACAAAAGGAAAAGAAAACATTCCGAAGAGGGGTTTCAGTACAGACAACGTCGCAAGCAATAGATTGTCTATTTTTTAATTTATCCGGGTTAGTACTGTCTCCTTCGGATGTATCTCTCTTGAACAAAGGGCTCACGTTTATACCATCCCAGGGGAGCAATTTACATGAATTATTTGTGGACATTAGACTTTTTGCGAGAAATGTAGCATTGAAATTAATGTTTGACAGTAATGAGAGTTCTATTTCTAGCATGCATAATGATGTTCGATCTTTTAAAGCTAAAAGTGTTTTTTCACCCCCCCTTCCTACTCACATAGAGTGTTTTGTCAGGCTTTGTGAGAATGATCTTTATGAATACTTTTATAGTAACAAAAAGAAATGCATTTATTATAACATGAGCACTAATGAAAGGTCATCATTGAAATTTTTGACAGAAAATGAATCAATATGTATCAGGCCTGCTGATAAAGGTGGGAGATTGGTACTGCTTGACACTGACCACTATGTTTCTCTCATGTTAGAAATGCTTAGTGATGATAAAACTTATGTGCTAATATCTATGGAAGTTCTACAGGAGTTCCATAAAGTGATAGATGATTGTTTGTTTGACATGTTAATGTGTAAGCAATTCAGCAAGGATTTATTTGATTATTTTCATAAAGAACATGTGTGTATACCTACGATTAAGGGCCTTCCCAAGATGCACAAGAACATCCACCCTCCACCCATGTGCCCGATTGTTTCAGGGGATGGATGGGCTACAGACAACATCTCTGTCTTCTTGGAGAGGACACTTCGACCCATAGTGGTCAATATACCTACTATTTTGAAGGACACCTACCAGCTGTTAGAGGCTTTAGAAGACTCTGATATAGCTCTTGAGATAGGAAGGCACTTATTAATTACCCTCGATGTGAAAAACCTTTTTACTTGTATCCCTAATGAGGCAGGAATACAAGCCATAAGGGAACTTATGCTTACAAATACTACCTTCAGTAATGATAAACAGATCCTCATCTGTCAACTTTTGGACCTAGTGTTGTCTTACAATGTATTTTCTTTTAAAGGTTTGGTTTACCACCAGAAATGGGGAGTGGCAATGGGCACCTCGTGTGCCAACACCTATGCCAATCTGGTGGTGCATCACTGGGAGACACAACACATGTTCAATCATGATTCATTTCGTAAAGTAGTCATCTACAGGAGATTTGTAGATGACATACTAATTGTATGGGATGGGTCCAAATGCGAGTTTATAGATTTCCTTATGTATCTTGAGAGTACCAGTGATTTTCTTAGATTTACACTAGAGACTTCTCACACAGAGATTAATTTTCTGGATATTACTTTGTCCATACAAGGAGGCAGGTTAATGTCAACTTTATACAGGAAGGAATGTTGGAAGAATACGCTTTTATTATTCAACAGTATGCACCCTAGGCATCGTTTCCTGGGATTGTGAGAAGCCAGTTTACAAGGATAGCAAGGTTATGTAAGAATCAACCAGATAGACATACGAAGCAGATCTGATGGAAGACCTATTCTTGCAAAGGGGCTATGACTTCAATATGGTGACGAGGATTAGATCTGAAATTTTGAATGAGGATAGACCCATTGTACCTAGTAACACATATGGTGTCATTCGAAGAGAATGGTCAAAGACATTAGAGATGATGTTAGGATCACAATTACTTATACTAATGATAATAAGTCATTGAAAAACATCATATGCAATAACTGGAAGTTATTGACTGTAGATGATCAGACCAGGAAGTTAGTGGGTGATAAACCTAAATTTGCCTATAGAAATCATAAGAACCTAAAAAGATTGTTGTGCCATAACCCTAAGGTAGACATTGATCCTGTATTGAACATCGCCTGCAAGTTAGGCACATACCCATGTAGGAAGTGTAATTTGTGTAGATATATAACTGACGATCAGGTGTTTGTGCATCCCCAGTTTAAATATACGTTTACGCCCAGGTTTTATGCCTCCTGTGACACGGAAAGCGTTATATACTTAGCAACATGTAACACTTGTCATGCATTCTATGTAGGACTCACTAAGAGAAAGTTGAAACAAAGAATGTACAACCATCTGTATGACATTAAACAGCATAGGGAACAGAATGCATTGGCAAGACATCTTATAACCTATCCTGATCATTCCTTTAAATTCAGAGTCCTACAAATAGTTAAGTGTAGCAGTAGAGGGGGTGATCATATGAACCTATTAGAGAATGTTGAACTGCAGTGGATTTTTAGATTAAGGGCCCACCTACCCCCAGGCATTAACAATTATGTTTCTATTAAACCTGTTTTGAAAAATAGATAGTCTT
This sequence comes from Protopterus annectens, assembly GCF_019279795.1. NCBI lineage: Eukaryota > Metazoa > Chordata > Ceratodontiformes > Protopteridae > Protopterus > Protopterus annectens. Next base: position 1,035,822,651 of record NC_056730.1, read on the forward strand.
TTACATTTTTTATATTGATTATGTTTTAATGTTGGTTAGTTGTTTTATTCATTGGGTTTGATGTTTAGGCTTGCATTGTATGTGTTTGTACTATATTCTAGATGTCTATGTATAGTTATTATTGTTGTTCCATACCTCTGGAAGGCTATATGTATGCATTTCTTCTCTTTTTAGTTTCAACCTAGTGGTAGTGAGTTTTTATGTGCTAAATAGTTTTTAGTGTGTTTTAAATTTTATATAGTAATGAATTCATAGACAGTTGGACAAGCACTTGTGTCTTTAAAACTGGATGCTTCATTAATTGTTTAATTGATGTGCATCAAATGCTTGATTGAACTCCATCTAGTGTATATAAACTCCCTGTTTTTTGACTAAATAGATCTGAAGAAGCGTGTGTTACAGCAGCGCTATCCTTTTGTGTCTGCAGTGTTCTAATAAAGAGATTTTAACTTTTGAAGCGGTGGACTGTGCATTTCATACTAGCTTTCAGCTTGGAATTTCTGCTGTGGTGAGCATACCAGTGTTTCTTCTCCAGAGTTGGTATATATAATTTGCAGGGGGAGGGAGCTTGCCCCCTGCAAAAACATAAAACGTAGATGTTTGTGGGTTTTTTTACGTTTTCTGAAATTCAGTCATATGGTCTCTATGATTTTTTTTCAAGTTTCCAAAAAATTGATCATCTGACATAGATCCATTCTTTCATATTTTTCTTTCTCAACTTTTCTGACATCATATTGCCACAGTAAATAAACATTTTTTTTATATTTTTCCTTAAATACCATCCACCATTCAGACCACTTTTTAGAAAATGTCCCATAGTAATATGATCTTTCCATAACTTTATTGTTAATCTCTTTCCTTCTTCATTCCATGCTTTCTCATTAATCCTTTTTACTCCTTTGACATTTTTACATATTCCTTGCTTTCTTTTATTTCTAGCGATAATGTAAGATAATCAGAAAATCCTGTTTCAGTTACCTACCCTTCTCCTGCAACTAAACCTTCTGATAATATAAAACAATCTATTTCAGTTCTATACTTACTACTTTTGTAAGTCCATGAATTTTTATCCCAGAGTTTTAACTTACCCCACCTTGTAACTTCTAACATTTTTCTTATATCATTCCCTTTCTTTTTTACTCACACCTCTTAAATCACATTTAAAGTCTCCTGTTATTATAATACTTATATTATCACTACATAGTCTAAAATCTGATGAAATAAGCTTTCCCTTTCTTTACAATTAGTATAATCATATAATGTTATATTCTATATACTTGTTCTTTTCATTTTAAATCTACAATGGATTAATCTTTCTATTTTTGCTAAAGTTACATCTAATATCTTTACTACATTTCTACAGAGTATGGCAATTTAAGAACACCTCTCATTTCTCAACTTCCAGATTATCTTTCCTGTCAATAATTTCTCTGTTGGTAATCTTTCTTCATTTGTTAATAATCTTATGTCTTCTATTATAATTACATCTACATCACATGTATTACATGACTCCACAATTCTGTATACTAAATTCATAATACTCTTCAAATTTACAGCGAGCACTCTATAACTTTCCTTTTTCTTATATTCATGGTTTCATAAGTTCATAGCTAATTACTAGGCTAGCTTTCTTAATAGGCCATTTTAAGCCTAACCAATTTCCTTTGCAAAGGTGAGAATCAAACACTGTAATTTATGTCAGTCAATCAAACACCTTAACCATTATACGAAGCCCCAACGTTTAGCTGTTTATATTCTTTTTCATCCATTTCTTCTTTTTTCTTTTGTACTTATCCCTTAAATTTTCTTTTTCTGTCTTTTACACTTTTACCAATAGACTCCTTTTTTCCCCTTTTACTGCCTCCCAGTTTATGCCTTCTTCATTACTTATTTCAAGACCTTTTTATGTCCTCTTTATTATTTCTAATACTTTTACAATTTCTTCTCTTTGTTCATTTTCCTCTCTTTCTTTTTTCTTTTTCCTTACTCTTATTTTCATTTTTGTGATCTATCCACAACTGTCCAATTCCGTAGCATTTATAACACTTCAATTCACAGTTTTATCATGTCCCATTTCCCCACAAATATAACATTTTTTGTCACAGTTACTTATCAAATGTCCTACTTTTCCATATATATATATATATATATATATATATATATATATATATATATATATATGTGTGTGTGTGTGTGTATACATATACGCATATGTGACATCCAGATAGTATCCCATTGAATTGCCACCAAATAATATGACATCTTCCATTGTCCTATGGAGCTTTAATCCTGACTACTGACTCCAGTGTGAGACTGTCACTTAAACAGAGTAATATTTCACAATTTTCCCCTAAGAGCACAATGGGAAAATGCTGTATAACCTGGGACCAGACAGCATACTTCTGTCCACCTGTAATATAACTCCTATTACACACACCAGAGCAATGTGTCCCAGTTAAAGTCCTCTGATACATTCACACTTAAATAAATTAAATCTCACACATCCAAACACTTCTGGGAAAGCCTGATATAGATTTCCAGCTCTGTCCCTTCCCCAAAATGACATGGTAATGCTGCCACCAATCAGAGTCTCTTCATGTTCTTTTAAAGTGATGTCTAATTATGAAAATGAAATATTAAAACAATTAACAGCAAATGACTTAAGCAGCCAGGATTTCATAGTGGCCCGACAAGTTAGCAAAGGTAAGTGTAAGGACTCTCAAATCACTAAAGAAAACACTGATTGACCAACCACAATGTTAGTTAATAATAATATTTAATAATGAGTAAAATGATTAAAAATATAAAACAGTAATTTCCAATTATCAAACATAACTCAGTCACCAGGAAAATGAAATCAATTCTGTAGGATAGAAATCCAACATTCAGAAAAACTCTTAACTGATCTGACTGATTAGTTATAATTTTCCTATATGAATAAATAACACTGCCCCTGATCAAAACTAAATTATTACAATAGAGCAAAGGCAGGCTTACAGTTCTTTGTGAGCCCTTTTTTGGGTATTCTCTGTCCAGAACATTTTCCAGCTCTGTCACTGCTGGCTGTTAACTGACAGCTGACTACTGAACTGACTTCAACTCTCTTCAGCAGGCTCTTTTATAGACTAGCCAAACTGTCGCAATTGTTCCAGCACTAATTTTCATTTAATATTTTGAAAATCAGCCAACAGCTATTTTCTAATGTTCCTTCCTGTCTTTCAGATTCTGACAGTAACACATAGCAACTGTCAACATTCCAATATAACATCATCTGCAGATCAGCTGAATCTGATCAGTTTGTCTTTAGAATCTTTCTTCACAAACATGTGCAGTTAGAAATGTAAAAGGGCACGGTTTAAGTCTATAAAACATTCTGTACAAACAGATTATAAATCAACATGTAAGAACGTATTTACAATATCATAACTAGTCATACTGCCTTAATAAACACAGGTTAATTTGAAATTATGTACAAAAACTCAGCCAAGCATGCTAGCACAAATAACGGTGTCTAATGTCTTCACAAAATACATATACATCTATATATATATATATATATATATATATATATATATATATATATATATATGCATCTACTTTAAATACTCAGATTACCATAACATCAACTCTCATAACAACAAGTCAACATCAGCAAAAGTTTAAAAGAATGAACTCCCAGTACAGCGAATTTCACCTCTGGGAAACTAACCACTTGGCCACCACTGACGAAAACAAAATCCGAAGCAAATTAAACTAATCTCCCCAACTAAATATATCAGCTCCAAGATTGCACTACAGTGAAGAAAAGAGCAAAGTTCACCATGGTGGCCAAGTGGTTAGTTTCCCTGAGGCAGAATTCACCATTCTGGGAGACATTTGCTGATGTCGTCTTGATGTTATGCAAGTTGATGTTATAGTAATTCAACAATATAAAGAGGATCCATATATATATATATATATATATATATATATATATATATATATATATATGTTTGGGGATTTCCCCACTATTTTACCAGACCCCTGTTCTCCTCCACATGTATCATGCTTGGCATATGTATAATGTTTTCTCTTTCTATTTTTAACACATCACATTCCTAGCCATAGTTCATAAACTCCTTTTGTCATAAACTTTTGCAATGTCCAGTATTTATATACATAAAGCTTTGAAATGTCCTTTCAAAGAATCTCTTTCTATTTTTATTCAAAATTGTACATGCCTATTCATTTTTACTTCCATGTTAAATGTTTTTATCACATTAAACATTCCATGGGTTACAGTTTTTCTTTTTTTTTTATATTCCCCAAGAAAATTTTCCTATGAAAAAAATGTCTCAAATATAATATCACAAAATGTCTCTTTGTTAATAAGAATAAATGTTTTTTCCTCTTGTGCTTTATACTCAAAGGAGCTACTAATTGTCCCACACTTCATATCTATCCATTTGTTTGTCTTCCGTACTTTGAATCCTTACCATGTAGTTCCATTTTTCAGTTTCTTCTGCCTTCTTTTCTGCTATTCCACTGTTGCCTCCTTTTTTTCTCTGCATATGTTTTGTTTTCCATCTCACCAATATTCTTCAGGATTGTCTCTGCATCCTCCTTTTGTATTTTCTCCATAATGTCCCCCCAGGAAACATCTCCTTAATTTTCTTGTACACTCTGCACCACCATTTCTATAAGTAAATCATCCCACAACCCATCCTGATTGGAGTATTGTAATTATACAGCCATCATTTACTGAATCATCTCCATCAAACAGATTTCTTTGAAGAATTTCCTCAGAATCCTGTACACATTCCCCCAGATTCATGAAGCTCGGCGCAAGTCCGGCGTAAGTCTTGCACCGGCTGTGCGGCGTAGATGTGTAGTCGACGCACCATATGCATATTAATGAAGGCGTGCAGCTGCCACAGCCACGTGCATAGGAAATGTGCACGAGTGCAAGGGGCGTATCGAAGTTGCGCAGGGAGGCGTGTCAATGTCGGCTGTCGAGGAGCAACCTAAACTGCTGAATATTATATTCCATCAGCAATAGTGATCGTACCTATCAGTGTCCGTGGAGACTGAAATGTATGCAAAGCAGAGTCCCTGCGAACAGAAAATGAAGAGTCAAACACGAATGCACGGTAGGGAATAACGGGTCCCTACTCATGAACAAATGACAGGAAAACCGTGTGCCTGTGCTCCAACGTAGTGTTGATAGCTATACCATGTGGAAGTGAAAAGTATCAGATGTTAGCGCACCACCAGTAGGTACGTCCAGTCCAACGGAGAGGGTCACCATCCGACCCATAATTTGAGGGAGGGAACATAGCTGTGCAGATGTGTCCATAACAAAATACACGAGGAGAAATGTAGATATAGGTAGTGACCGTATGTCTGAATCATATCCCACAAGCCATGTAATAGTCACATACAAAAGGTATATCCGTATTTCACATACCAAAAGTGATAGGAAATAGCATACACATGTAAACGAAACAGAAGGAGCATATAAACGAGCCATAACAACACGGACACATGTAGGCCGAAAGGAACAGTATGATCCGTACTGTCGACCAAGATTACCACCTGTCCCACTTTGCGAGCGACAGTCCCTCTGTGGGCATATGTGTCCTGACACAAACATGTAAAACTGGCAAATGTCCAGAGAATATGGGACATAATTCCTCCGTAGATGTCATGCAATAGTTGCAGTAAACATATTTCACTGGACGTATAATACAATAAGATACCGAAATGCTACAAGAATAAGCTTAGATATAGGCAAGAATTGTAAGTTCTATCTGCCGAACTGACCTTGGGTTTGTGTCGGCCTGTAAAATATGCTGTGTTCACCGCAACTGTCACAGTAGGGTTGCCACCCTTACAAATGGCCAAAGTGGGACATGTTTGGTACAGACATCAGACTGTACAGGCCGACACATACCTACGGCCAGTATAAAGGACTGAACATAACTGTTTTGCCTACAGAAAAGCGTATTCCTGTAGCATTTTAGTTGCTTATTCTGTTTCTCATAACAGTGAGGTATTTCAGATACAGAATTAACTGTTTAATGCAACTATCACATAAAATATAAGAAATATGTGTGTCCTAAAATCTCAGGACATTTGCCATGTTGACAATTACATGTCAGGACACAACTGCCCAAAGAGGGACTGCCCCTCGCAAAGTGGGACAGGTGGTAACCCTATGTCACACTGTGGCCAATTGAAAAGGTGGAAACACAACCGTTGACTGTGGGGAGGCAATGTCCACAACGGTCAGACATGTGTAAGGAATAGCTTGGACATAGGAAAAGGTGCCATCCTACCAATGAGTAGAACAGGCTGGCAAAATCCGGAAGTCAGCTGTATAATCCGAACATGTATGTGACACAGTCGAACGGGTAGTACCCGGATACACCAACCAAGTAATGAAAGTGAAGTAAGGGCGTGCACCTATGTGCGTGAGGTATTGTATATGGAAAGCAAACATGGCAGGGTAGTCCACACAACCATAAAGGTACCCAACACATGTAGGGTAGTCAATGTGTAACTCTGGCCGTGTCATGGGCCAACAACCAAAGTAGTGCTCTATGGGGTGTGAGTAATTCGCGTGTGAGGGGTGTGTGTTTAATGGTAAATTCCTCAAAGGCGACACATGTGTCGTATGCAGAAAAGATGAACCGGAGGTGTATGAGGGGGCAGTGGGTGAAGTGGAAAGAAACACACCCTCATGTAGAAACAGCTGCAAGACAAGCAGACAGGCCATAGTGTAGAACACAATCTCACAAACATTTGAATATGGAAATATGCGAGACAAATGTATAGATACGGCACCGTCACATACCCACAGATGGGTCCTGATGGAACTGGCCATAACAAACGCAACACACCTGGATGCATAATAGCCTACCCAGCATACCCTCCACAATACACAACTTGCCACCATACGAGAACGTCCACCAAATCCAGCCGTACTTGGTCCACTGGTTTGTTGCAGAAACAGCTACACACAGTGACCCCTATGCATATGTAGTAGGTATTGTCACCCTAGGCAGTGTCAGGATTGCAAACCATGTATCCCCTGCAGGTAAAACCCCCTGCACATTTTCGTACATCCACAAAAATCTTCGTTATCTAACATGTTTTCGTTTTGACCAATTTTTGGGATATCCCTCATGGGATGACCAACTTGTGTAAATAGTAGAATGGGTATGACGACATGATGTCCAATCCAGTAGATATCTGGACACAAGTCAGAACATGCAGTGGAGGTCCATGACACTGTCCAGCCCTAAGTGGGCATGCATAACCTACCACCCAGGATAAAATACCTTCCCGTGATGCACATGTCCAGACACGAATAGGAGGGAGAATATAATGCACACATTTGCAAAGTGGAAAATGGCATGAGGGCGAGGAAGTCACTACGTAAACAGGTCAACCTTGATGAAGTGTGAGGAACACTGACTGTGTGCAGTCGTGATTGACCATACCTGTCAACCTGTGTGAGCAAGATATCTGGACAGAGCCGTGAATATAAGTGAGACAAAGGTCCAAAATCAGGCACAATCTATAAACATATCTCTTAGAAACATAGAATTTGATAGAATAACAGTTTGCACATTGGCATTAATGTCTGGAGTATGAAGTCTGAAACCCAACTGTCTGTCAGCACGTTCCGACTGCAGTCTTTAATGCTGAGCTACTGCTGTGCCAGAACACAACAGCGTATTACAGAGGTCTGTGCCATACCACTCAACTGTCCGGATATTCACAGAATGACTAGGGTCACCACCTGTCCCACTTTGCGAGTAACACTTCCTCTGTAGGCAGTTGTGTCCTGTAAAATAAATCAACACATAGCAAATGTCCCGAGAGTTTATTCCCTAATTTACTTTAATAGTCGCATAAAACGGTTATTATATATGAATCCTCAATATGTTATGTGAAGTAGCATAAGCAATTCAAATGTTACTAGAATAAGCTATTATATGTACAAAAAAGGTTAAAGTTCAGTACTATGCATGGCTGTAGGTATGATTTGTCCTGGAAAATCTGACATCTCTACAGAACATGTCCCACTTTGGGCAGTCGAAAAGGTGGCAACCCTAAGAATGACCATAGGTTCGCCCCATAGTGTTGGTGTGTGCCTCCGACAATCTGCATCAGTGTGGTAAATAGCTGGGGATTGACATCACTAAATAATGAGAAATATCCTGAGTATAAGACTCCACAACCTGCACAACAGTCATGCTAATGCAAAACCTAGCATTCTATCAATGTTCTAAGCTTGTAAGAGCAATCGTAAAAATGTGTCCCTAATTGTCCCACCATTGTGTAGGTTTTGCGCAGGTTTAGTGCTCTAAGAGGTTGAGAGGTATGTTCTGTACAAATTTACAGGAACAGCCCTCACACTTGTGTAATGTACAACTGCATACCTGTAGTCACTTCATGTCCAAAAATAATAATCCCCATATGACTGTATACAGGTAATAGTCAAATGTGAATGGGAACACCCCTCATCGTGGAGTATGGACTATAACAACCACACCCATAATATGTAATGCCAACATAATAAGCTGCTGACAGGTGCCCAAACACCTGTGTCTATAAACACAGGTAAAACTACAAAATAGGGAGATAATCCCTGTCCATATGCTTCGTCTGACATTTGACCTCAGCCAGGGAAGTTCCGTTCACCAGGTGGACAAGCCTAAACCCACATCATTACATGAACACCCTGACAATCAAAGACCTGTATGTGGCTGGACTATATGCCTTGGTGTTCTGCATATCCTCGGAGTGATTAACAATGCAGCCGGAGTCCACAGCAGTAGACAATAGGGAATGTGTAATATGTAGTACCGCCTTTTTCCCAGCAGGAGAATGGATGCCTGTGTCGTAGGTGAAGCGGTGAGGTGTATGTTGCTGTAGCTAAGTACTATGGGTATGCATATCAATGAGGGAGAACACCAATAGAATAGTGGTCCCGGTATCCGGCCAACGTGAATGAAGTCCCGGTTGACCTACGACCACTGCACATATAACCTGAAAGTGTAATGAAAGTGTTCGTGCAGTACACACATTTAAATATGTAAAGGTGAACTTGTGTTTCGCAGTAGTCCGTAAACTGGAATACAGATATGTAACTGTTACGGTCAGAATTATGAATGTTCACGGAAGCACAATTAACTATGAAACACATGTAACCCACAATAAGGATATGCAAGTGCACCTGCGCGTGTGTAATCCGCTCACAGAATAGAAAATGAATGGTGTTTTCCCCACGTTCTATGTACATGGCTCATACCTGTTAAACCCGTAAAGTACGAAACCGGGCAAAGCCATGACAACAACTGGTACAAATAGGGACAATCCCCAGATATTGCCCTAACAAACATAGAAAGTGGATAGAATAACAGGTGTGTCACTAGCATGGATTCTCTGAAGGGTATGAAGTCGTAACCTGAAATGTTTGTCATTATTTACTAACATCAGTCTTCAATGATATGCCACTAACTTGCCAGATAGACACAAGGTTATGAAAAACGGACCAAAGATAAGAGGCAAACAGCTGTACATGCAGCGGAAATCTGTACAGTTGAAAGGTACGATATGGAGATATATATACACATATATCCACAGACATACTCCAAAGCAAATTACGAGATGAGGAATGTACAGGCATATGTATATATGTACATATATAAATCTATACACACACGATACATGAATAGATATATACACAACAAATATATGTCCCTGTACATATAACACATGTATATAAATAGGTCATGGTATAGCTAATATGGATAGACAGACAGACATGCATGAAAGGAGTGTACACCGATGGTTTCCGAACCATTGCACGGAAAGTACCAGTGTGACAGGGCCTGCAAGTTCTACACGTTAAACATGAATATAGGTGTCCTTTGCAGGACCCCAAAAATTGATCCTGTACAAAGTGCCAACCGTCATTGATGCAAAAGAAGTCACACCTGCAACTACGATATAGGTGTACATGCAACAGTAACAGGTGCAAGGGTAATAACACATGGGTCGATTGAATGTATGACGTACGAGCTGATATCCGCAGAGTGGGGAGTGCTCAGAAGTGTTCCCACACTTTATTATCGCTCACATTAAACAGGTTTAATGGGTACTGTGGAGGTGTGTCAGGTATGGGAATCATGGGTATGCAGAATTGGGCCAAGGTGTTGGTTGGCACAGATCTATTAGGTACGCCCCATGGGAGTGATCAATATACCTATATGGGTATAGCACACACCTACATTCTCCAAAACGGTGCAACCCATCTACTGGATATTGTGTAAACCATTGGGGGAAGACGTAGGGACCTATATCAGTGTCATGTAGGCAATTATCATGGAAGGACACGCGTATGACCAAGATGGTAACCATACCTGCCAGAATGTCAGAATAAGACAGCTGGACTAATGCATAGTACATGACAGACAAATAGGGACTATATTAAATATACCTCAGACAAAGTCAGACCATTGATAGAATAATTGCGTAGTCAGGAATACAAATGTTCTGAGAGTTAGTAATCATGAAATAGAAATGTCAGTCATGATTACCTAACCGCACAGTCTGTCATGGCTTGCCAGCAATCTACCAGAAAGGCACATTATCATGACAAATGTAACAGAATCATAGGTCAAACCCCAGGGCGTATACCCATAATGTGTACAGGTGAGAGGTATGAAGGTAACCCGTCCTAATGAAATGTACAGAACTAGTGATACTAGGTGGACAGGTGAGAAGAAAGACGTCAGGACAAATGACAAAACATGTACAAGTCATAAGCATGTTTGTCCACAAATGTGAATTACAACGTATGGCCTGTGAAAGTCAATGTGCAAGGTTAATAGACTCAAAAGACATGTGTCCCTCAGGGTGTCATGCAGTGTCACCGATACAGTGTCCAGTCCCCCATACTCGTACGTGAGCTCTGCCACTGACGGAAAGCGCAAATACCGGCGTATACATATGGTACATGATGGAATAATTAGTGTGGATAAGCACCTGTTGGCCTGTGTGAGGAATATAACCCAGTGGGTGGGTGTGTCCCGCAATAGGAATGTAATGGTAACTGGCTTGTGATGGCGCCATGTATTGTGTGTATTGACGTAAGGAAATAGATGTCCAGTATCAGAAACATACCTCGCAACTGTACGAATGTGCAGATGTATGCCTCATATGTGTGGTGTGTTCCTCTCACAATCTGTACCTGTCAGCCAAATACCTGAGAACTGACATCATTACATAATGATAAACATATGTGTTTAAGACCCCAAATCCCTCAGAAAGGTCATACTAATGCAAAACCTATAATACTGTCAACTATCTACGTGTGTAAGAGCAATATGTAGAATCTGCCCCTATCTGTCCCCCCATCATGTTAGGCTTTGTACAGATGTTTTGCACTAGGAGGTTGATAGGTATGATCTGAAACAGATACATGTCTGAGGAAACAGCATTATCGACTGCAAGATAACTCAGAAGATATGAAAAGCACTGCAGTAGGAAGTTCATCCGCAGGTATGTGCTGACATGTCAAATGACACAGCAGTCTACAGGAAGTACCTATAGGGTGTCACCTTTACCAATGATGACAGTGGGACATACCCACAGCCATGCATACACCACAAATAGACATAGCACACAGCAAAGCCTCCAGCGTGTATGGATTGAGTGAGAGTACAGCAAGGAAAGATGACTGCCAGGCTATTCAGCAAACACCTGCAGGGGCGTGCAAGACCGCCCGTAACACGAACATTGCACGGACAATGTTGGGATTTGCAACATACCCCATTTGTATGTGTAAGCTATGCAAATGATGTAATGATAGGGTTGCCACCTTTCCAAATGCCCAAAGTGGGACATTTGTGCTGCAAACATCAGATTTTGCAGGGCAAAACATACCCACGGCCAGTACAAAGGACAGAACTTCAGTTTTTTGCCTGAATAAAAGTCTATTCTTGTAGCATTTTAGTTCCTTATTCTGTTTCTTATAACATTTAGGTGTTTCAGATACAGAATAACTGTTTTATGCAACTATGACATAAAATATAGAAAATAATTTTGTCCTAAAATCTCAGGACATTTGCCATTTACTCACATTTTTGCAGGACACAACTGCCCAAAGAGGGACTGTCCCTCACAAAGTGTGACAGGTAGTAACCCTACGTAATTACGCGATACATGAAACAGTAAGCTGTCCATGCAAGAGCAGTGTTATGTGCAGAAATGTACCCAGATGTTATGCGACTAACGTTTTGCACCTTGCTAAACGGAGCAATGACAGCTGCAAATACAGTATGAATACAGTCGAAGAAGCATGCCAATGTCCAAGTCCAAGGCCAGTGGCGGCTTTGTCCATTGGATATCAATGAACCAGTAGTTGTCCTCCCCCGATCCCTGGTGTGGAAGTGTAGCGCAGTGCCATGAGAACGGGCTGCACCTCAAAACAAGACATATGGATAACATACATACTAAATGTAGGTTTAGTTAGATGTAAGTACGCCATGCAGATGAATGGCAAGCTGGAGACAACATGGCTACTGCGTACTGGTACTTACGTGTGGAAGCACTCTGTTAGAGATGTAAAGAAGCATTTGTAGGCAGTGTGAGGCAAGTGAGGCTGAGGACAGTGAATCACAACATGTCATGCCATATGGGCCAAGCCTCTACCATGTAGTGTAGGTTAAGGGAACTATCAGAGTAGAAGATAGGTGACAACATGAGTGTGTATGTACAAAACACTGTAACCTCACCGGAGCAGTGTCACATGTGTGCTGTCAGTACTCAGTGGAAGAGACGTGTCATGAGCTATCTTAGGGAACGTCAGGAGACTGACGGCGTACGCCATGGATACCACCTATGTGACCTGCAAACCTGCCCACAGTGTGTCTGTGCCCATGCGCGCCAGTAAGCCTGAGTAAGTATGTGTGCATGCGTATTAGCCTGTGTGCACGTGTGGAAGACCGAGTAAGCTAGTGTACGAATGTTGAAGCCCGTGTGATGTCGTGTATGCATTTGTAAGCATGTATACATGTGTACTACACACATCACACATGTACTGCACACACAGACACACATGCTGCCAATACTACACACATCAGTGAAATGGCACATGGATGGAGACTACATCATCAGAAGTAACAGTGCTGTAAACTATGCTACAGTGATGGTCATAGCTGCAATGCATCATGCCTGCTGAAGTACACCTGGAAGTAACACACTGTGTGTTAACAGCATGCTAACATCAATACAGTGGAATAAAGCCACCGTGTGCAGCAGCACCAGGTTAGTCAGATCCTGCATCAATGTTACACATCACAGGTGGTGGCACAGGTGACATCATATGCACAGGGTGTGGTGTTAACATGTCCAGAGCTGTCATAGAGCCATCCAATGTACACATAGGTGTGTGTGTGTGAGGGACAATGGTTATTGCATGGCCCAATGGTGGTGCAATGGGTGTGTGTATGTGATAGCTGTAGCTGTTTGTGGTAAGTGTGTGTGTCTGCATATACACAGGTACAGCATGTGTCAGCCATATACAGGAGGTTGTGGGACAGTCACAGACCGTACCTGCCAGGCTGTAGAGATCCTCATTACTGGCCATGGACACCCCTCCATGCATCCAACACAACTCAGTCCTGCACCTGTCAATGTCTACACATACAGTCCTGGGATCTGTACCACAACCTGTGGATAAACGTGCTTCTGTAATGTTAACCTGAGGTGCATAGAATTGACAGTTACTACAGATGGATATGAGGCATACTCACACTCCAATGTAATAACCACTGCTGACTGTTGCCGAGATCTGCATACGACCAGTCAAAGGTGCTGCACTGACATTGTTTCCATTGCCCGTGTAATACCCAACAACACAATAACCGGTCTCTACACATGTATAACCCACGATCACTACAGCACACAGTATGTGCACTATCACAGAGCCATAGCAGATGTACATACATCCATGGTGCTCACGTACAGATAATGCAGCAGAGTCAAGAGTGATAATCCCAACATACATATCTATATACAATATACATTATATATATATATATATATATATATATATATATATATATATATTTATATATAGCCATATATATATATATATATATATATATATATATATATAGATATATATATATAGATATATAAATATATATATATATGTAGATAGATACACACACACACACACACACACACACACACACACACACACACACACACACACACACACGTGGCAGGGTTGGGAGCAGAACATAAACGTAAGCACTGTACCACACGACAGCATCACGCAGTTACAAAATGCGCTACCATGATCAGTGGATCACATGATTCTCACAGGCACACGTCTAGCCTGCAGACAGCAGCATCAAAGGCAAAGACGCTGCACGGATGTTATGGCGAGTGAATACTGTAAAAGCAATGTACTGTTGTCATGCAGCTGGAAACACATACACACACACACACACACACACACACACACACACACACACACTTGGCAGGGCTGGGAGTCGAACATACACCTACCTACCCTAACACACTACAGCATGACGCATTTACAGAATGCGCGACCGAGATTACTGAAAACAGCACTCCCAGAGGCATACTTCTAGGTGGGTGACATCATCCGCAAAGGCAAAGACGCCGATAGAGAATGTATGTGGTGTGAGGCATCTAAAAGCATTACTGTGTCCCCAGGCAGCTGCAAACACACACACACACACACACACACACACTTGACAGGGCTGGGAGTCGAACATACACCTAACTACCTTATCACACTACAGCATTATGCATTTACAGAACGCGCTACCGAGATTACTGAGCACAGCACTCCCAAAGGCATACTTCTAGGTGGGTAACATCATCCGCAAAGGCAAGGACGCCGATAGGGAATGTATAGAGAGTGAGCAGTCTGAAAGCATATTACTGTCCCAAGGTGGACATAGACAAACACACGGCAGTGGTGTGATCGGGGCAACCAAATATCTACGGAGCACTACAACAACACTACATAGATATGGGATGCACCACAGACAGTACACCCTTCAAGACAGCAACCAGTGTGTTCAATGTAGGCATCCATCGTGACATTGGAAATGGACATCTGTTGCCTGGATGACCACCAGCACTATACAGGATGCCAATGACCATGGCCACACGCTTACTATCATATGTCTGTTTGGAATGTACTGTGTGTCCATCTACACAATGGCGTACTGGGCATGCTCACACACTTAGCAGTTGCAAAGGGCCGTCTTGCATGCACACGGATTCTAATCACGGAAGGGCGCAGTTTGGAATGTACTGTGTGTCCAGCTACACAACGGCATACTGGGCATGCTCACACACTTAGCAGTTGCAAAGGGCCGTCTTGCATGCACACGGATTCTAATCACGGAAGGGCGCAGTTTGTAATGTACTGTGTGTCCAGCTACACAACTGCGTACTGGGCATGCTCACACACTTAGCAGTTGCAAAGGGACGTCTTGCATGCACACGGATTCTAATCACAGAAGGGCACAGTATGGTATTACTGTCCCCACGTACATGAAGGCCACTCACATGTATTGACCAGTACACACTCAGGAGCTATCACAGTTGTCTCAGGTGTAGATCACAGAGGTACACACCACAATCTACAATGTAGCCGTCACACATCACCATGTCATTGGACCAGCAATACACAGCCATACATTAACATAACACCGTGTGACTCATGACCAGTGGACTGTACATAGGTCTACAGCAACTGTGCAGACTACACATGTACTGACAGGGTTCCATCATGTGTTATGCATTGCAGTGATACCACTGTACATAACCAGGTCGACTCTACACATACCAGGGGCCCTGGGCTTACACAGCTGTGACAGATGACTGTCGCTTTACACCAACGAACACACATGTTTGGCTATGTCATACATGGAATTGCAGTGGATATGTGCATGGACCAAACACACACCACATATGTACATAGCATAACTTTTGCTGTCCACTGTGCAGACAAGTGACTACAGCAATCATATGCACACAAATGGAAGGTGGGTCCATGGCTGTTGAATGCTAACAGTACATGAGGTAGCAATGTTGACCGAGGACACTTTCCCTCTGTACTAGTTACCCATGACACCCATCATATCATACAACAGTCCATGTGTTATGTATGTCAACACACATGTCCACCAATTGCAATACATACAAACATGGCTACATGACAGGCATGTAGGACCAACACACATGTACAATCTGTAGTGTGCATGCAGCTACCATGCATGTACAGTAGCTGATGTAAGTAATCATCTGTGCCTAACTACAACATGCAGCTGCAATGCAGCCCCATAATTGACACCTGTATATGGTGACATATTGACAGTATGGTAGGATGTACAGCAGGTCTGGATGGATGTGTGTACATAAAGTGGTGATGCACCTGTGTAGATGGATTTTTGCCAGGGACGGCTCACAGGTGTGTCACACACCATACAACCATGACATGTGCAAACAGTACGCTATGTTACCGTAACTTGATGGTGGAGACAGCACCTACACAGCGGTCAGGTGTTACCGACAGTATATCACTTGACACCTGTAACACTTACATCCTCCCGTGTGCATATAGCAGCACAATTGCCGAAGGTAGCGTTGGTACACATAATGCGGCCAATACTGCTGCATGTCTGTCAGACGTATCATCATATAGCAGGTGTATCATTCACAGTACTGCCATGTGTGTTTGCTTGTGTGACCATATATGCCACATATGGTGTGGAATACAACCCAATTGTCACACACCCCTGTACACTGTTGTAGAGATCTGTACATACTGCAGTGTGGAAAGCATGATGTAGGCAGGTGTGGTGCGTGTATCACACACATCAGCTATCCAAATGTGTACGACATTTGTGGTCTCCACAGTGTGTGTGTGTGTGTGTGTGTGTGTGTGTGTGTGTGTGTGTGTGTGTGTGTGTGTGTGTGTGTGTATGTAGGTATGTATGGCTGTCTGGTGCATGGAGTGAGGGTGTATGCTACCATACAGAACACACAGGATCCATAACCCCTCATGGTGATGCAGTCCACTACCCTGTTGATGCCATCGGTCTCAGCCGCACTGGCTACCTGTACATGTTCCTTCTCTGTATCACATTGTGTGGGTGCACAGTACTGTGAGGGTGATGACCACATAGGCAAGGGTCCTCACCTCAACAGTATGGGGTGTACGTTATAGTGTTGTTGATCCCATTAGTGTGAGCATGTTCCTGTAATGTGACAGGGTATTACTGCTACACAGTGAGGCCTCATGCTATCAAGTCGCCTCTAACATTATCATTGGCAGGACTGCTGTGTACAACCCCTGCACCATGTCAACATACCTGTGATGTGACCTGGTATGGATGTCACGTCTCTAGCCACTGTAGCCTATTAAACTGCCCACATGCTTCTGGATCAGTATATGTGTGGACATCTGTGGTATGTTAGACTTTCAGACAGTCAGGCTGAGGCTACGTTTAGCATGCTGATATTGCCATATGTGCCTGTGAGTACTCCACAGTTACACATGGGAGACTGCAAACAGTGCTACCTGTAGGCACATGCAAGTAGACCATAAGGAGGGAACCAGTGCATAATTACCAACATACTGTTACTGTTGTTACCATGACACATACTGTGAACATATCACAATGCATGCTAAACCTGTACTACATGGTATGTCTGGTGCGTGTCAACAGTACACAACTAATGTAATATACATGTCTCTCACTATTCTCACACAACTATTGTAATATACACTTCTCTCACTATTCTTACACAACTAATGTAAATTACACTTCTCACTATTCTGTTCACCCTGTGCATCAGACCATTTGAGCATGTCCCTGCACCGATGGTGTGGATGACAGGGATGCGGCACAGGCTTCATCATATGCACAGGGTGATAATGTTTGCCAGGGGCATAGGCTGCACCAATGGATGACATCATGTGTGGGTAAAGGCCAGTGATATGATTGGACATGTCTGTTCAGTATGCATGTGGTTGTTGTTGTGCCCTACAGATGTCTTTGCTGTGTGCGTGTATGTGTGCACACAGTTCTGCCTTTTGTGAGGCCTACACAGGGTATGATTGACAGCTCCAGATTGTACAGACCAGGTTGTACAGCTCACTGTGTCCGGCCACGGCCACGTGACCTGTGCCTGCCAGGGGTTGCACGGGCACTACGAGGCAGAGGTACGGATTGGCTACTGTCCGGCGACACATGTCCACTGGAACCGTGTCCCCGCTGGGAACATCCAGGGCCACGTCCACATGGCCTGCTGTGTCCTGGTGTGGACAGCGCAGTGCCAGCTGCACTGCTACTGCTACCGGCACTATGGGAGCAGGCATGTGAGGTGGCATGCTCACGTTGACCTATACTAGGTGGTGTGGCTGGCCTATGTCCACGTGGCCTACACCTCACTCCTACCAGATGTTCCAGCACAGACAGCTCACGCTCGCGGATTGCCATGCCACGGTCAAGGATTCCAACCATGTCACCCAATCGCCTGTCAAGAACATCAGCAATCTGCTGTTGAGCATTTGCCAATGCCTGGATGTTGTTATTTAGGGTACGGATAGCAGCCCTCTGCAGCCTCTGCCCTTCCCTGGTGTGCCATTCAGCACGTGCCTGTGCCGCCATTACAGTCTGGTGATACCAGCTGCTGCGCTCTGTCCTGCAGGTGCATGTCTGCCAGAAGTCCTCCTACGAGCAGCAATGGCCATATGCCTGTGTGGCACATCTGCAGTCATTACACTGACACCATGGTGTGTAGACACACCTTCTGTAGCCACCACACATTCCTGTTCCACGCTAACAGACGCTGACTGTCCTTCCTCTATGGCCACTGGTGATGCGGTATGTGTTGGCAGCAGAACTGTGTGTGGGGAAGAGGGGGACATAGCTGGGATGGCAACCATTGGCACAGATTCAGCCCCTGACAACCCTGCCTGTACCTCATGCATATGTTCATCACTGCTAGTATCTGTGGGGACACTAACATCAGATGGACCGCAGGAGGGTAACGCACCTATATCACCTGTGAATGCAAAGAAAGACTCTAAATTACAATAGACACAGACACACACACACACACACACACACACACACACACACACACACACACACACACACAGACACACAGACACACCATGCATGTGATTTGACAAATGGCATGCAGCATGCCTGCGGTACAGCAGAGGGCATGCAGCTCGGACATTAATAGTGTTAGTAAGCATACCTCCCTGGGGTGCACACTACAGCAAGCAGGTGTCATATCAGTAGCCATGCAGTTCACACAATCATGGTAGTATGCATGCATCCCCTTGATACACCATGTGGACCAGAACAGGATCACAGTACACATGGCTGATGTGACCTTGACATGTACTCTGCTGACGTGTGCATTAACATGCATACATGTCTGACACAATGGTGTCCTGACACATGTACAGCATTATAATAGGCATCACAGTGTGGTGTTGTTTGTATGCCCTACAGATAGACTGCATGTTTAGCAGATGAGCATGGAAGGGTAGTGTGAGCCGTCTACATTGCTATACAGTGTGAAGTACAGACACTGTGCCAGTGCATGGCATCTTGAGGCATCTATATTGCTGTACAATGCATAATATGTACACATTGCATAGCCATAACTGCATGCATACCCATGACATAACTGTGGATTGTGACCCACGATGCTGAGGTGTATACACACCAAACCATGCTATGTCTAGTGACAGGTCACTGGAGGCCTACAGCTGACACCCCTGCACAACAACTACAGGGTCTTAGCTGCCTGGCAACCATGTCCAAACATAGCGGACATGTCAAGCCACCATTTCCCACATGACATTGATGTACCACACACACACGAGGTGCACAGCTAATGGTGATGTCCTACAGCAGCAAGGGAAATGTACAGTATCTGTGGCCTGATGTGGTGTCAATGTCTGTGGAAGCTGTACAGGTGATTACTGTCATGCTATGACACAGTCGTGATGTGCAACTGATCTTCTATGGTAGACTTCAGTGACACCTCCACTAGCTGTGCACAGGCTGTTAGGATGTCCACTGTACCACTTCAACTGTATAATCAGTCAACTAAGGCTATAAGTGGACCATGTGTGGACAATGTGCAACAGGGTGTATACACATCACATCTACTGTGTGGCTACATGTCTCTGGCCATCCCCCATGGCCATGTTTGCACATGTGTTGGCCAAATGTGTGTGATGGCCATCTTTCTCACATGTCTGTGTTGTCCCATATGACATACACCCATAGATGTCAGATATGTCACCATCCACAGGGCTATGCAGACAATGGGTTGTATGTTTGGTATGTGGGGTATGGGTCATGGGATAGTGTGACAATATTGCAGCCAGAACACTACATGTCTGGGACATGTCAGATGGCACATCACAATGTGTGCACCCAATGCATGGGGCATTCAACACAATGGTGACACCTGTGGGCTGCCCATATCACAGCTCACTGTGTGGTACTGTTTGCGTACCACACATGTTGTTCCAATACATACTACATATGCCTCCATTATTGAACACCTCCACCATTGTATGCACAGCTGACCACACATGTAGCATTGACAAATACTGTGGTTTCAAGTTGGTCTATCATTACGTTTGTATATATTGCACATGGGTGTCCTGTGTGAATGATGGGTGCTGCGACCTGTATATCGTGACTGGAATGAACATCAAGTGTGCAAGTGTTAACTGGCCACATGGCAAATAGATCTATGCTTTAACATGCCTGATACTGATGACAGTCTTACCTGCAACGGACTCATGTCTGTGCGGCATGCCAGAGGTACCTGTATAGGGGTGACACAGCAGTATGAACATTATCCATGACTGTATGACAGCCACAGGGTGCACTGTGCATGTTTACACATTCGCCTGTATAATAGCATATAGTATGCACATGTGTGCATACACAGGGTAGCATACTGTAGTATGCAGCTTGTGTGTCCACATACCTTGCATATGTTGTTACTTTACATAATGTACAGTGACAAATGCAACTAAATGGGATATAATAGCCATATGTGCAGTACTGACTTACCAGGCAACTCCAGGCTCATTGGTTGGGAGACACCCACCTCCACGATGGCAGCTACAGTTTCTGGATGCTGTTCTGAGGGTGTCTCCAGTCTGGCCAGTAGCTCCTCGGTGTGTGTGAGTGGGGGCTGGGTTGGTGGCCCACCACCTGTTCCACCTTGTTCCCTGGCAATTGTAGTGGCACGCTGTTTTGCATGTTGTATCAAGTCCGTGCAGTGTCTGCGCACCTGCTGGTAGGTGCGGTTATGGCCACCCACATTGTTCACCCTCCTGCGAAGATCCTGCCACAGGTCATCCCGCTGCTGGGCATGCTGTTGCTGTGGCACATGGCTGAACAACACCTCACAGTTCTCATGGAGGTACGGGATGAGGACATCATCCTCCTGGCGGCTGTATGCCAGGAGGCGTGTACGAGGAATTATCTGTAAGACATAATGATGGTGACAGGTCACAGTTTCAGAGATGTACAGACATACTGCTGCACATACATTTCTATGACATCTAGTACATCTGCACAGTTATCTTTGCAAATCATCATGACACGGACACGACTGACGTGTTTGTGTCACACACATGTAACACCCGTTGTGCATTGGATATCATCACCAGATATGTGTGTCACCTCATTACAGTGTTCATACACCATGTGAATGATGTCTTGATGTGGGCATGTCTATTTGCCTGCACTGGTGTTCTTACCTATCTGCACATGCCTGGATGTGTCCATGGTAATGCTGTTGACCTTGATGCTGTGTATATGTCACATATCAACACAGACACAGCCTTAATGGACTTGAGCAGTGACAATGCACACATACGCATGGAAACCTGTACATGCATGTGTTTTGCCATATACATCTGCACAGCACGGTACAGCTGTTCAACATCCTGCCACTGATTGCCTGTGTTGCACATGTGGTAGACATGGGACAATGGTTAGTCAGATGTCATTCGCAGGGATGCTTATGAACCATAGCATGTATGGGCAAGGTGTCCTAGCTGTGACAGACAGCCATTATGTCACCGCGAGGTGCATCAGTGCCACATTACTGATCCAGACAGTTGATACTACATCTACCATGCGGCCATCACACCATGTATGACTGGGATGACATGTGCAGCTTTGATGGACAGGGTTGCATGGTTTGGCGGGAGTATGTCACATGTATGGCACAGGGATGTGTCCAGCATGTGGCATTCCTAGTATTCGGACGGTGGATGTCCATGACATGTATCTTACAGATCAGGATATGGACATGTAGCATGTCCATCATCATGGTGTAGCAGATGTCTTTATGCAAGGTAGACAGCATGCTGCATAGTGGAGGTGAGGATTGTGAAGGCTGGTATCGCCCATACACGCATGGTCATTACCCCTTAAAGGTGATATGTGATCCAATATTGGTCACCCCAGTGCTGTATATGCCTGTCCAATGATCTCCGTGCTCATGGATGGCACCCTGTCATGACATGGGTACCTCATATGACTACCTAAGGGGCCTGGAGACGTCACCAAGTCAGGGAGGTGTACTGCACAGCACCATCCCTTACACAGTGTCCATAATGATGACCACAGCCTAGCTGGTAGTTAATGTGTACAGGGATGTTCACCTAGTGGTGACAATGCTGATATCATCCATCAGAATGTGCACATATGTCACACACCTCACCCACACAGCCCATTCCGTATGTTGTTCACAACACTGACACAGCTATTCCTCATAGGTCATGGCCATTCACATCCTTACATACACAGATGCCTAACATTTGTCTGTGTGGTATGGGCTACAATGAGGGTGGAGTACAACACATTAACCCTGTTCTACTGTAGCTGGCACTGGTGTGATATGCACATGTCACTCTGGCACCATTTGTAGTTGTGAGTCTGTCAACAGGCCACTGGTAGAACACTCCTGTGACATACAAAGGTATTTGTAATCAAACATCCGTATTGTCTTGTACATCTGTACTGCTAACATCTACAGTGATAATGGTTCATGGACATGCACACCATACTCAGCAGGGTTATAGTGTGGTGCCACACATTATGACTGTCATCACCACTTGTGGGTTGATATTATCCAACACCCTATCTGTATTTTATGGTCATGCCCGGCACTTGTACAGAACTTGTGAGCATGTCATGAGCTACTGATTAATATAGCACCCATTCCACACCATTTCCCACAGGTACACTGGCTGTGCTACGATTTCCAGCTTGCTTATGGTACAACAACTGTTGTACATACGTAACTCACATATCCTGTGAGACATGGTTGTATATACATGCATGTCCAACTGTCACGTACCAGTGCTATTGCCTGTCTATAAGATGGATATGTCGTACATGTGGCAATGGAGCAATTGTCTCATGTACACATTCAATGCTCACCTCCCGACATACGACACTACAGCCTGTGGCGGATGCACTTATGCAGCCCTGCTGGGGGTAATGCTGTCACCAACCCTGACTGCACCTGACAGTCATGTGGGGATGTGTAACATTTGTAACACACCACACTCATCACATAGTCTCACATGATCTCCACCACAGGGCACACATACAAGGACAACGTGTGCAGTACCTCTCCATACTCTGTGTAGGCACCAGAGGAAGCCCCCATATGGAACACAACATCACCAACTTATAGCCCACAGACTCATGTGTGCCCATCACATAC
Organism: Protopterus annectens; assembly: GCF_019279795.1. Taxonomy (NCBI): domain Eukaryota; kingdom Metazoa; phylum Chordata; order Ceratodontiformes; family Protopteridae; genus Protopterus; species Protopterus annectens. The sequence goes on from NC_056730.1 coordinate 1,035,846,495, forward strand.
AGCCAATAGTGTGTTATAACATACACAACACACCAGTCATTGGTGACTCTGTAGGCGGTCACACTGCAGTTCCACACAGCAGGCTACACAAGGCAATAGTCGCTTACATCTTGCTGTCGGGTAACTGGTTCTGCAACATGACCTATGCATCCATGCCACACCTCAACAGGTACGCTGTGACTTGTCATTCTCCATGTTAGTTTGACTGCCCTGAGATGCCACTTCACAGACTACGTGTGCAGGGACATGCAATAGCTCGCCAGTCTTGTAGCCCTGAAGGTGTGGGCCAAGCCCTGGGGAGCATTATGCATTCATCTAGACCCGATAAAACTGTATAATGCCTGACTGTGTCACTTCAGCAGTTGCCTATGCTTCTGCTGTCATTCCGCAGGCATCTGGTATCTGTCCGCTTTGACTGACCTGGTCAAACACAATGCTTTGGCACATATGACCTGCACCTGTCAGCCCTGGGAGTACAGCTCACATGCAAGGTTCTTGCTGCTTCTATACTGCCTGTCTTGCACAGTTTCCAATAGCAGTCACCGGCAGAACGGGAACTGGCAAGCACAACATGGGGTCATGTGACACAATGCTTGCATCTTCCTCTGTGATGCACGCAGGCAAGGCACACCTTAGAATGCACCACTCCAATATCTCTGCAATGACTGGGACCTGCCTCTCATCTCTGCAGAGCACACCTGCAATGACAGGTTATAGACAGACCATAACTTTCAGGCACATACCTGGACTGGCACACCCACAGCTGAGGTGTTCCCACATCCCACTATGTTGTACACACATCCTGGCTAGTTACTTAGCACAATGCATCAGAGGTGCTCCACATGCAACTAACTGTGTCCAGAACCACTATACACATTGTAACAAGCTACAGATTCCACTACATACCCCACGGTTACCAGACCTCATTTGTTCGTGTACTGGACAGTAGGGCTCAGACAGCTACTACTGATGTGTTACTGACACTAACCCACACTTAACTGGGATAGCCACACATGTACTGACACATCCATGAGTCATAACCTCCAGTCGGCTGGATAAACCCATACACACCACCTCCAAGACCAACATTAACCTTGACATGAACACTACCAACATGTGACTGGTGTTCCACACCTGTGGTCATCCCCTCATTGGTGGATTCCGAACATATGCTAATCAACCTTGTTAGCCACATCCCGGCACCACACCTTCATGGCATACACAGTACATGAGTACTACAACACCTACTACAGACGTCTTATGACAGCGGTTGTCAATGTCATGACACCCGTGCAGATGGACATTGCACATACAAATGCTGCAACACACCCCAGTGCACTTCAGTAGCACGTACACAACTGCATGGATCATGCTATGCCACACAAAGCCATGATGGTACACACCAGATAACAGACGCCACAGAGTTCCATGGACATAATGTACAACAACAGGTGGCTGCTGTTGCACAGTGGTGTACAATCCCATGGGTGGGGTAGCTCACTGGTCAGCCTTGGTAGGGCCACGGGATCCCTCACCACATACTCCATGACTAGCTACGTAAACATTACTGCGACACATTCCAGGGTGTACCACAAGGCATTATGGTGGTATGTCAGTAGTCACTGGCAATACCCACATCTGCTGTCACATACAACAGTCACTCAGGAACATTACAGACCCAGGTGATGTTGGCAACATGCTGGTGGATGGATTCAATGCTAACATTACACCCTCTCACTCACTACAGGGCCACAATCCATGCAGGAACATTGCGGAGTCCCTGCGGGCACACCTACACAGTACTAACCTGCACGCTATATGTCCTGGGACACTGGCCCCATGTCACCTTCCTAAGTCCCAGGCCATGATGTCCACACACTTCTGAATGGCATGTCTCCCCACTAGGCCACCATATTCAGTAATAGCCTTGTATCAGACATTGTGGTCCCTGAAGGGCACACAGCAACATTCATCACACTCCACACAGGTGGCACCACAGTGCACGAGTGGGACTGTAGTCCTACACACCTGACTGAACTGTTCGGCATGGCTATGGGGCACATCATCAAGGACGTCATTCGAAGAGACATTGTTGGGCTCCGGTCCTTTGATGCCACCCGGGTTGGACTTGTTAGGGCCAGAGCATGGCCCCTACACCTGGTGGACTCCTTTCATACAGTTACCAGGGTAGTTGATGATGGTGCGGGAGTCCACACATCCTACATTGTCCTCTCATTGCCTCTCAGCACCGTTCTCCATTCTGGTATTGACAACATACACATCCACCTGCACATCGTACCCTATGTCTCAGGATGTTATGCAATGTGGCTCATGGACAGGACACACAATGAGGGTAGCATAACATAGTACCTACTGCATTTCAGTTACATTTGGCATACCACAGTCCTCAGTCATAGGGCCCCTCATGTTCAGTATATGCTTCCCTGGGGTACAGGCTAGCACAGAGGGACTTTCCCTGCCTAGCTTTACAAACCCCTGCATACAAAGTGCCATGATTGATCCATCAGCTGATACTGACTCCATCCATATGGGTGTCACTGTGACAGATACCTGATATGAATATCATGGCCTCAAGCTGCATGACACAAGGTCCATGGACATCACCTTTGCATTACACCATTCACCCACTGTCACATAGGTGGATGTCCCCTACATACGTGTCACATTGTACATGTTTGTAGTACACATGTATGTCACACCCACTACTGTGATTACCGTATTGCCACTGTGGCGTGGACATCCTTCTACATGGCCACAATTATCTGTACTGGGTGTGTAGCTGCTACATAGCCACCCATTGTACCTCTGAACTCAAGACTTCTACACACATTCAAGGGTACACCACCCCATTTAGGGTGTACGTTACACAACAGCTACAGCTTTACATACCACAGCATTAATATGCCATGAAGTTTATTGAGCTCTGACAGCTAAGGTATGCGGCTGAACTATGGACACCATGTCTGTACACATTTGCATACTACATACTCAGGGGTGACCTCTGCTGAACAGACAGGGCCCATGTCCACAACAATATTAATGGATATACTCCACATACGCGGCATACGCAGATGCCACTGTGAGCAACATGCTCATGGATATGTGCACACACGCAACAATGAGTGGGATGTGCTTGAGGGTTACATTCCCAAACCGGACACTCACCATGCTTTGGGACATGACTCCTATGTACATCACGCAGGAACACTCAGTAGCACTGTTCATGTGATACCTCCCTTGGTGTTTGGGACACACATGTACACCAGGGATCACTGCAGTGGCTGTACTGTGCAGAGTTGCAGGTAACACATGGCTCTGCTGATCACAGGACACTACCCTAGAGAGGTGCCACTGGTGTGAACACTGTGGTTGTGCTTACACATGGACTTGCCAGACTGCATAGTACCCCACTATGAACCTGTGAAGCTATTACATGTCTTTTGTGCATGGTTACTTGGTAGCACTTCCATTTAGATTAACTGTCATGCTATTACAATGTCCCATGCCTACAAGCCATATGTATCTTGTTATTGTACATGCCAATAGACAATACCTGTGGTATGCATGATATGCCTGTTATGCTGTGTAGAATATCTGACATATCTACCTACAATACTATACATTACACATATTTTACATAGTATCCCATAATGCAAAGCATACTTGCACAGCGGGACCACCTTCGACATGTCATTGTCGTTATATGCCCATACACATGCCTACTGTGACAGTATATCAACATATACTATCCCTGGCTATGGCACGTACTTCTTGGACATACCCTACCACTAACGGCGGGTTGTATGTAATTATTCTGTTTAAAGCCCTCATGTAGCATCCCTTGTGGTGTCTGTGATGTGTACCTTGTGGCCCACAGCTGGATGTACAGTTTCTACAAGCTTAAGTATGCTCAGCAAGACATCACTACATAAATACCTTTTCCCACGTTATGCATTGCGGACAATTTTAATTAATGCAAAACGAGCTATACATACAGTAAATAATTAATACAACACATGCTATACATATACTTACATACCGAGTGTTCTACATACCTTGTTATCATTACGTACTTTCATCTCTATCTCTCTCACACTGCTTACACGGGTATTTTGTATGAGCATATGGTTTGAATGTCTGGCAAGTCTTCCTTATATACGTTGATACCTGTAACATGTGGTTTCCTGCCGCCTATTGGTGAGTCTGAGTGACTAATTACTTGCATATCAGCTTTGCAGCTACTACATTCGCCAATTACGCGGCAACAGTGGGGTATAATTGACTTCTCCACTTGGGCATTGGCCATTTGCCCTACCTTCGGGGAGACGGCCTGTATTGCATTTTGTTATGTGTAATTGCAACTGCTATGCATAGAGACAAGTATACTTTGGATTCATGTCCCCCGTGGATTGTGTGTGACAGCTAGAGTATGTGGTTTAACATGTGGGTGTACCTGTCATCCCAACGTCTGTTAACGGACTACTGCAAACAAAACCTGTAACATCGCCGTTTGTTCCATTATACAATGGCTGCAATTTTGCATGGCGCCTTTAATTGTGTATCTCACAAGGTATGTCAACGGTTCTGCAGTTGTAATTGACTGACTGGTTGTTTGTGCTGTTATTACAGTCTGTATTGCTATAGTTTCTAGTGTGGGAGATGTTGGTGGGTGTACGTACCATATACAGGTTTGTGGACCTTGCATTTCTACATATTCCATATATATGTATGTGGGCTCCGTACCTTATTAAAGAGCTATCAGTTAGTAGACTTATGTTACGGGATTGTACATTGGGCCATTGTTAATTGGTTTCTATATAGTATGCAGGAGAGGTTGATACTTCCATACCTCCAGAATTGCAGCGATATGTAAAGGGATACGTCTACATGACATCTATCCTGTGTATGTCTGTCCCAGATATTTGCAGTCATTGCGGTTGTGTTGGTAACAGAACCTCTTTGCCATGGATTGACACCTTTTCATATGGCCATTGTTGGACACTTCCGGGACACACAGCGATGTTTACAGGCCAACACATAGCCATGGTCAGTACACAGGATAGCACATACTTTTATCCTCAATACATACCTATTGTTGTTGGACTTTGGCTACTTATCATATTGCATGTAACACTCACGTTTCTTACATACAGGCATAACTATTTAATGCAACTATTACATTATGTATGGGACATATTAATGTCCTATGATCTCGGACATTTGCCCTTTGTAATGTTTTATGTCGGGACACACCTGCCCAGGGAGGGGCTGTCCCTCCCAATGTGGGACAGGTGGTGACTGTATGCCTACGGCTAGCTATACCCACACCTACCGTAATCATCTACCTCCGAGTTGGCAATAGCAGACACATGATGCGAACACACACACACATTACAGTCACACGGGGACACACATGGCATCCTCAACACACACATACACAGACTATGGCACTCACACACACAGTTGAACACAGTACCTACGTAGACCGCAACACCGGCAGCGGTTCCGAATTATCCATTCATATCATCATACTATTACTCGCGGTTGTACTGTTCTCTTTCAGTCTTTCAGCCTCGTGGTTACGCATGTCGGTATGTTACACATTCCATAGTTGGCGGTATCCTAAGTATTTGTACCTCCAAGGTATTATGACTGTCGTTGACCTATCTATATATATTTGCAGATATCGCTGAATCCGTATATATCAACATATATCACTCTATCGCCCTTTCTGTCTGTATTATATATATGTATATATGTGTACATATATATATATATATATATATATATATATATATATATATATATATATATATATCTGACGGGGAAAGTGACAGGCAAGCTACACCTTTCATTGTGTACTTGTTGGTGTATACTGTTTCGTGGACTCCGCACGTTTGTGTCTGTACCTGTCACATTACACACCTGGCATAGGTTAGGGTTGCCAGCTGTCCCACTCTGTGAGGGACAGTCCCTCTTTGGGCAGTTGTGTCCTGCAAAATATTTGTAAACATGGCAAATGTCCTGTGATGTTAGTACATACTTATTTCCTATAGTTTATGTAATAATCGCATAATACAGTTATTCTGTATCTGAACCAACAAACAGAATAAGTAAGCAAACATTACAAGAATGAGCTTTTATCTAGGCAAAACAGTGCAGTTCTGCTTTCCATACTGGCTGGGTGTATGTGTCGGCCTTCAGAAATCTGATGTATGTCCCACATTAGTACTTTGAAGAGGTGGCAACCCTACCATATGTACATCTTGCCTAGCAATAGTGTTAGGTGATTCTATACATGATTGCGTGTTCTACACCTGGCAGTGGTCATTTTACCCTTCAGAGCAGGCGCTATTAGTACAGGGGTATATAATGCTGGTTTCACCTGTTCTGGACATCATTCACCGTGATCTGCGTGATATTCGGAGTAGCTTATCCCTGTTTTGCGCATATCCATATAGTCATATTTAAACGTCGCTTACCAGCAGTGGGCAATGCATATTCCCGGTTACGTGTGCTAAACATATGGATCTGATGACCTGCATCCGATATGCATTACTCGTGCCTTTGGGATTACGTTACATCCCTTGCAGGACGTGGGACTGGGAACATGCACGACGGTCACTGCATTTAACATATGGCCATCTGGGATTTGTACACGTGTTATGTCGTTTTGTACGTGGAGTCCACTACAGCTGTTACTCCATACTGCAATCACATGGGTAACTCAGTTAGTTTACATATTGATGAGTCCAGTTAATGGTATGTCCATGTGATGTTTACTGTATGTGCTCCGGCATTGGGTATGTATATCACAGTGAGCCACACATGATACTGTGCTACACCTTCAAACGACCATGGGTGGAGCATGCTGGGGTGACGAATACCTGTCATGGGTACACCCCATGCCTTGACACAACATCCATGATTATATTATGTGGAGCCCCTCATTAACGCAGCAGGGACTCCATTCTGAGTGTCTGCAGAACAGTGCTTAAACACATGAGCTCCCACGATTGCCTCTGCTCCTCTACACAACAGTTGGTTACTCGATGTTGTGGCGACAAAGGACACTGTTTTCCCCGTCTGGTGTATGGCCTCTGACAATCGGCCATGTACCCACCGATGTACCTGGGTACCTATACACACAGCACCAACATATGCTGATAGGCACATGAACTGTTCAGGTGTTGACGTTCCGTGTTCCAATAGCTGTTGTGTGTACAATGTTTGTGGGCTGCCTATGTAGGATTCACATAGTGGGCCACCTATACATTACAATTTACAGGTGGTCATGCTTGTGTGCCATCCATTTTACTCTGTGTGCAGGTGGAGAGGTGTGTCAGTCCGTAGGGGCCTACACTGTCAACATATGTGCTATACGTTCCCTCTTTGCCAAGGCGTAGGCATATTGGGCACGCCTCCGTCTGCCTACTGGGGCTGGCACAGTGTGTTCATGGTCTGAATCCCTCTGTGCCTGTGATGGCCTTGGCAAATGCGGTGGGCTATGAGGGCCTTCACCATTTTGTCCCTGCTGCAGCTGTTTCCGCAGGATCATATTATGTAGCATGGCACATACTATGACGATGTGGGCACATGTGTCTGAAGAGTACTGCAAGGCTCCACCAGATGTGTCCAAGCACCGGAACCATGATTTCAGCATCCCAAACACACGCTCTATGATGATTCTGGTTTGTGCGTGTGCCTCATTATGGCGTTCTTGCATGGGTGTGTGTGCATTTCTGATGGGAGTCATCATCCATGGCTCCAATGCATAGCCAACATCCCCCACAAGGTGGCCATGTGGGATGTCCCCCCTGACAAATACCTGATACATCTGTAAGGCATGCCAGATATGGGAGTCATGGTAGCTTCCAGGGCTGCCAGCACACACACATCCTTGATTATTCCCTGGGCATTGCACACAACCTGGCAGTTGATGGAGTGGAATCCCTTGTGGTTTTTGTAGCGCCTACCATGCTCACCGGCTGGTGACTTGATTTGTATGTGCATGCAGTCTATCGCACCCAGTACCTCCGGGTAGTGTGCCACACGGTGGAAGTGATGCATATTGCTGGCCAACTCCTCCTGAGTTCGGGGGAAGTATATATGCTCATTGGCATGTGGTAACATGGCATCCAGGAACTGGTGTAGTACCCTGGATGCTGATGCCTGTGAGATCCCCATTATATCTCCAGTTGGCCTTTGAAAGGTACCTGTGGCTAGTATTCGCATGCTTACACATACCTTCGTGTCCACTGGGATGGGTTCCCCTCTGTTATTTCTGGTTCTCAGGCTTGGCCGGCACAGCTCCACTATTTGCTGTACGATGTCCCTGTCCACCCTGTAACGCTCTACTATCTCCAGATCATGTAGCCCCTGGTAGGTTATCCTTGGTCTGAACACTCTTCTCCTTCTCCGGGGCCTGCGGTGGTTGTCAGCATCATCCTCCACAACACCATCAGTCTCTAACACATGCTGATGAATCACAGCTACGGCAGCTCCCAACATGTACATTTTAAAAGTTCCCCGTGTGTTTACACCTATGGTGCAGTGTTTGGGAATTCACAGGTGTGTCTAGGGTGCTTTCACACTTTATACTATTGTGCTGTGAACACCGATGATGTCATAGGGTGTGTATGTACGATCATAGCTACAGGATATCTTATGTGTTTGACTACCAGAAATACTATTGTGGTGCCTTTGTTGTTGAATTACATTTGGCTGCCGTGGATTACCTCTTGACCTTCCCTTTACATTTCTGCATGTTCCACCTACCATTTTCTGGCATGCATACAGCAGCCTGCTTTAATTTATACTTTCCTAGACATGGCGTATCTTGCGTAATGTGTGCTATTGCTGGTCTACTGTCAGTTTGCTTTGCTCTGCTATGACAGATCTCCTATCTTTGCAATCCAATGCCTCCCCTCCTTTCTTTGCATTCCAATGCCTCCCCTGCGAGCAGACTTGACAGCTGCCGTCAATTGGCCTCTGTGAGTTGATTGGTGTTGATTGCTCATTAGTATGCCAATTACCCTATTTTGGCATTTCCTTCTTTTCTTCCCCTGACCTTCCTGTTTGTGCTATTGTTCGCACCGCGTGCATCCGCTTACTGGGTTTTGGGCACGTTTTCATCCCCGTACACATGCGATTTTGGGAACCATGTGTGCTCTCAACTAAACGATTCTATACCTTCCTCCCCACCCCTGTCCTGCAGCTTTGCTTAGCAACGGACAGGCCAGATTTGCATTGCTCCAATGTGCTTACTGCTACGGTGGCACACCCTCTGCTGATGTCATGTATCTCCTCTGAGCCACTCCTCGGTGTTATAGCGCTGCGCCGTATGGTTCAACCTTCATCCGGCGGGACATTTGCGATTCAGTATTATCTGCCTCATTTGCATGGCATTGACTACTAATTCATAGTTACCGCACCGAACACTGTCGCAGGCCCTTAGCAACCCTTGCACCCTGGTTGTGGTGTTCCATGCCTACCATTGTGTATTATGGTGTACACCTGATTTGTATTACATTGCGATTTTATGACATTTTTATATATTTTCTTTATGTTCCAGTTTGCGCACACATGCCCTGCGGTTGTACTTTGCATTACTGTGGACATGACATTAAAGTTGTTTTTTAGGTGTTGTGCATCCTTTCTTATGCCATTGGCTGTGTATTGAGTCATTGGCATATGTTAACTTTGTAATACATGAGTCTGGTCCGCTTCCATAGCTCAGATGTTCTGTTTGGGAAAATGTAAACCGTGTTTCTTGGTTTACATTTCCGTGGCCTTACGCTACACCTGCACCACTTCATGGATCGCTATATGCCTTCATTTGCATGGTGCGACACTGCACATGGGGTGATTAGCATACCTATGCCGAGGGCTGCTCAGTTCTGGAGTACGCCGGTAGTGCACGTGGTATTGGATCATACCTGAATTGCTCGACGGCCATATTTGGTGCTATTCCGCCTACGCTATGCCTGTGCCTGGCACAAGCTTCATGAATCCCAGGGATTGTCTTGTCTCAGTGTTTGCTTTCTCCTTCATTTCTTTTACTACTCCACCATCTCCTTCTCTCTCCATCTGCCTCCCCGTTTCACCAGGCCAACTCTGTTCCTTGAATGGAAACAAGAAGTGCCCCTCCAAAATGGTACCTGCACACAACAGTGTAGAGTAGAGGAAGTTCCCTGATGCCCCGGTCAAATTTCCCTTAGTAGTATAAAAAAACATTTTGGATCTCCTCTGAAAAGCAGCTACTACCTTGGTAGGATTAATCTGTTCATCAAAGGATAGCTAGATAGATAAAGAAAGAAAGAAAAAAGAAAAAGAAAGAAAGAAAGATAAATAAGCAAACAAGTTGGAAAGAAAGAAAGAAAGAAAGAAAGAAAGAAAGAAAGAAAGAAAGATAAATAAACAAGCAAGTTGTCCTATTCATTGTCAGGAATGATATTGTGGAATTCAGTATCACCATACAAATCTTCCTGACCTGTTTTTTAAGTGACAATCAGCTCCTTTCCCCTCAATAACCCCATAGTTTCCATTCTAAGGGGGTGCAATATTTGTCAGCATGGAAGGAGATGGTCAACAGACCACACTGCTTTGCAAGGGATGGACTGCACTACTTCCCTGCAGGCTTTTGAATATTAGCTAAAACATTGTCTTCTTCCATAATGCCTTTTTTAGGCAACGCCGCACTGAAAATACTTCTGACATAGCAAATCAAAATCAAGAAAATCTAAAGGTGTTACTGCTCAATGCTAGGGACTTAAATAAAAAACTCCACTCCCTGGAAGCTCTGTTTACCCTAGAAAATGCTGATGTCTGTGCAGTCTCCGAGATGTGGTTTAAAGCCTTGGACAGCACACCATCAGTGCAGGTTATAATGCCTTCCACACTTTTATTCTAGCTACTTCACAGGCTGGGACTAAAGGTGGAGGTGTCTCTATTTAAATCAAAAATAAATATACTTCAAGTCTGGTCAAACAGGGTAATACACCTGAGCTGCTCCATGTTCAGATCACCATAGGGAAAATCCAACACCACTTCCTTGCAAGCTATAGGTCCCCTCTATGACCCAGGAAACCCATACCATGTATTTAAACTTATTAGAAAAACTATTCATCCAATCCAATACAATATTCGTGGGTGATTTTAATTACCCTACTATTAACTGGGAATCCTTTACAACATCAGACCTACATGCACAGAGATTCCTGGATTTTGTAAATACAAACTCCCTGGACCAGATATTCAGTACACCAACCAGGGGTGCAACCATATTGGATCTGGTCCTCACTAATATGGGAGAGTGCTGCACACCCCCTACTGTAATGCCTTTCCTGGTAAGGTCAAACCACAAAATGGTCTCCTTTGAAGTAAAAAAAAAAATTGGACCTCCAGCTAAACCGGGAATATTCAGGAACTATTCCTAGGGTAACCTCCTGCTATTAAATGAGAACCTGGCAACATTTCTTGCCACTGTAAACCCTGAGAACATTTCTGCCTATGCAGAACTGTTCACAGAAACTCTGTACAAGCATGTTAATAGCTGTATTGAGGCAGCTGTACCCACCAGGAAGAAGTACAAAACTAACTCAAAAAACAAGCCACCCTGGTGGAATCACAAAATCAATTGGATGTATAACAGGATGAAGAAAATCATGGCAAAACTTAGAAGGTGCAGCACCCAGCAGGATAAAAGCACATCAGTAAACTAAACAAAAAACTCAGAGGACAAATAAAGTCTACCAAAGCCAAATTTGAGGTAAGTTTGGCCTCCCAGGCCAAGGACAACCACAAAGCAGTCTTTAGCTATGTTTGCAACCTCAAAGGCAGTACAAAGCTGTGTGCAATGCTCATTTTAAATGGATCCACCTATACTGAGCCAGAAGATATGGCAAACCTCCTGGCTGATAAATTCAGCTCCAGCTTTATTCCTCTTTTCCCTCAACCTTCACTCAAGAAATGTCATCAAATATAACTCCTCCCACTATCACTAGGGAACAGGTCCTTAATGCTCTCTCTAACACCAAGAACACTGCATCAATGGGCCCAAACAATATCCCAGGATGCCTTCTAAATAGCATGAAACATGATCTATCAGGGCCTCTGGAATTACTATTTAACTGTAGCCTCCAAACAGGTTCATGCCTCGTGAATGGAGAAAGGCAACAGTCATCCCTCTGCACAAAGGTGGACCATCTACAGACCCTGGAAACTACAGACCCATAAGTCTCACTAGTCTTATATGTAAAGCCATGGAAAGAATTATCATGGAGATGATCAGTAGTGATACAGTAAACCTCCAGACACTGGACTCAACCCAGTCTGGTTTTGTCAAGGGGAGATCATGCCTACTCAGCCTGGTGGACTTCTTTGAGAAGGTCACCAAAGCAATGGATGAGGGCAAAATCATTCACACTGCCTACCTTGACCTGGCCAAGGCATTTGACACAATACCCCATTTGGGCATTGTTGACAAACTCAAGAGGTGAAGTACAAACCCATAAGTCACCCAGTGGATAGCCAACTGGCTCATAGACAGGACCCAGGAAGTTAGAGTTGGGGATTCCACCTCTACAAAGAGGCCAGCCACAAGTAGAGTCCCTCAGGGATCAGTCCTTGGACCACTCCTTTTTTGGCATTTACTTCTCATAAGTCAAGGCCAATGTCAGTGGTCTCCGGCTGACTAAATTTGCAGATTAGGAGCTGTCATTGAATCTCACACTGACACAAATGTTCTCCAGGAGGGGCTGACACAGACAAACAACTGGTGTCAGAGTCATGGACTAAAACTAAATGCCAATAAATGCATAATAGTATCCTTTGGGAAGTCATCCATCCCTAGTAACTATCATATTGATAACAGACCCCTTAGAGTTGACCCAGTAGTGAGGGACTTAGGGACACACATAGATAGTAATCTAGCCTTTGACCATCACGTATCTACAGTGGGGAGGAAATCATTCTGTGTTGCACTATTTATAAACAAAGGTATGGCATCTAAGTCCAAGGAAGTCATTGTTCCACTGTATTTGCCATTCATCAGACATATCATTGAGTACAATGCCCCCTTTGGCATGTACCTACCCAGGCATATCCAACAACTGGAACATCCACAGAAGTTCCTCACTAAAAGAATACAGGGCATAAGTAATAGGTCCTATGCAGACTGCCTCAAGGCCCTATCCCTGTATTCTGTCTTCTACAGGCTTTTGAGGAGAGATTTAAGCCTAGCATACAGGGAATTGTCAGATCCCAATCTGATGGACCTCCTACATATCCACAAAACAAACAGTACCACAATTACCCAATCTAAAGACTTAAACCTTTCCTGTGATATAAATAAGACCTGCTGGAGAGATAGGTATGTATCCCAGAGACTGCCCTGTCTATGGAACAAGATCCCCATCCTTGTGAAGCAGACTTCTGCCCTAAACCAATTCAAGTGCAATTTGGACAACTGGATGGAAAACCGGAAATTCATCCCTAGTTTGGCACTTATGTCTCTGATGCAAACAGGTAACCTGTAAATGGTTCATCTCCCAGGCCCATGCTTACACTTATCAAGGGTATCAGAACTTGTCAGAGATTTGGGATGCATGGCTAGGCTTAAAAAGGCCCTTATGGTCATTAGCCTAGTAAACACCTATGAACCTATGAACCTTGGAAATATTTTAGTTTTGTTATTATGGTTACCTATGAACAAATGCTGACTATGTTAAATGCATTTATTTAAAAGCATGGCCTTTTGTTAAAACAACGGTAAACAATAATGTATAAAGCCTCATATTGCTAAGTTCTCAATTGCTGAAAATAAAGTAAATGCACAGGCTACTGGTGTATGCAAATGTAATTTTCCACCATTGCAAAGAAGGAAAAAAATTACCTCAGGTGTGGGATATAGCCTTCTTTGCATGGTTGTAGACATGCCATATTCCATCCCCTTGAGACTTCAACTACCTATAAATGTTTAACTCATCTGTAACAAATTAATGATTTATGCTGGCAGTGGTCAACTTTGGTTTGGTCATATGAGGAATCCACACAACCTCTATTATCAATTTACCTTTACTAATAAGCTGATATCCAGCCAAAACATGGGGTACTGAGTGAACCTTCCTTATATTATATTACTATCTTAATACTATTGTATTCTATTGCATTTATTTATTTATTGTATGGACACCTGAGTTTATACATGATGTTGGGGAAGAAGAAAAAAATTGGAGGGTTGTCTTCCAATGTCCTATGTAACAAAGATCCACACTTTGCCTGGTTGTGAACTGTCAACCTTCAGCTGAAATTGTTTGGGTCCCTGACCTCAGAGAAGAAAAACAACACCCTATGGTGTAATGTGGCAAACCACTGTTGTGAATCCCCCACCGATGTTATAACAATGTGTGCGCTCCACTATCTTTAGTATAAGAGACCTTGCTATAGCAGAAAAATTGGTCCAGTTAATTGGGCCATTGCATAACAAGATTGTCAGGTACCTGATATCCTATGCAAATTCTCCAGATGCAAGCTACAATTTCTATATATAATAACACCCTTCCTGTTGTTCCTTGCAGCTGTCAGCATACTACTACGACTATAGGATCTCTGTTAGAACATCGACTAGCCAAAAGGTTGATATTTATAAGACCAGTCCAATATCATTGAAAATACACAACATTGAAGTGCCATACAATCAAATGCCAGAGCAACAGCAACATATGTTTTTGCAGGGGGAAAGTTCCCCTGCACCCCATAACCCTGCTAATTATATATACCAAATCTGAGACCACACTACATATGAGAATAGGCAAAACCCCAGCTGTTCCTCTGTCTTGCACAATCTACCACTTGAACTTTGCGATGTTTTGATATTAAACTATATGGCACTTTGATGTTGTGCCTTTTTGATGATGTTGCACTGATGTAATGAACATGGACCTCTTGTTTAGATGATGATCTAATGGGTCCCCTTCAAAACATTGACTCACCAGAGTATCGAATCCAACTTCATTGAGACGACTTCACCGAATCTTCACTATGTCAAACTCCCAGAACAGTGAAAACCAACCCTAGGAAAATAATCACTGGGTCACTATGGTGAACCTTGCCCTTTCTCCACTGTAGTATGATCTCAGAGTTGGTATATTTAATTAGGGGGATGTGGGGGGTGACCCCCACTTGGAGGGTTTTCTTGTTTTGCTGTTTGTTGTTTTGTCCTGGTGGCCAAGTGGTTGATTACCCAGGATTAGTTTTCTTTGTTCCTGGAATTTGATGTTGTGAAAATTTGGTGAAGTCGCCTAGATGGAATCAGATTCAATATTCTGGTTAGTCGATGTCTTGAAGGAGACCTGTTCTAACATAGATCCACCTACTGTAAATTTTCTCTCTCTTTTTTTTTTTTGACTCACCCAAATGATCATTAGTGGTTGACTCAGTGGTCAACATAATCCTCTTCTGCAATTTTTATCACCTTGATAGTAAATTTACCCATAACATGACAATCACCAGAGTGAAGGATTGTTCACAGTCACAGGAATAAAATCCCATCAGATGCCACTCTATTACTGTTGGCACTGGCATTGGCCTCAAGCTGACAACCTTTTCTGTGGAGCAAATGGAAATTAGCCTTTTACTTAAAAACACATACACTTTCCTCCTCCTCAGAGCAGTATGACAATGTGTATCATACACCCTTCACAAATTATATAAACTTTAAAATAAAACTTGAAATCAGCATTGCAAAAATTTATACAAAAACAAGTCAGTAACACATATTTCCCTTTTTTGATGTAGTATAATCTAATATAATTTAACTGCTCTGAGATCACACTACAGTTTATATTCAAAAATGCTTCAAAACATAGTTGAAGTGCCAGCCAAATATGAGTTACTCTGTGTATAAAGATGAATTGGCAGCTGGACTGAACATATCAAATATCACTGCAATCTACTTTACAAGAAAAATGACAAGAGTGTGAAATCATAAATATCCAAACTTGAAATACTTTGGTCCAAAAACTCATCTTCAGAATCAACAGAAACACAAGCCCTCTTGTTCACCAGCTTTTAGTAAATTTTAAAAGTTTACATATGCAGAAAATGAATATTTTATACCTTAAAGGTGAGATGAATTTTGAACAACACAGCTGTCTGTGATCATCACTGAAAGGTGAGAGAAAAGTCAAAATCATTTATAATACAGCATATGAAAATATCCTCAGTGCAGTACAAGTTTTTGACGTTATTATGTTATACTTTGGGTAAAAAAACAAAACAAAACACGCACAGCTGGTACTGCCAGCATTCTTGGATTCAGTCCAGAAACCTTTACGCTTATCATCTCTATAGTGTATGTAATACAGCTAATGGGATTCTTACCCAGCTATTTAGTTTCAAAATGTATCTTTAGTTAGTTTTTTTACCTATGTGTTTGGATTTTAGTAATGAGTTGCAATAAGAGGACTGTCCTTTACATTAGCAGGTGGAGAGGAAAAAGGGATGTTCAAGAAAGGTGTATTGATAATAACAGTAACAGTATGAAATATTCATTTGCACATTTCTCTCTACATATTTGTATGACACATGAAAGTACATCAGGAAAACTAATAGATTTTGGTTATGAGCTAATCTGTAAACAGGTAGCTATTGTTTGTAAATATGCAGGGATAAAGACATAAATAATTATTATTTAATTAGTTTGGTTACCTAAGAGTAGTATTAAGGTGAGGGGCATCCAGATCCTTCACATTTCTTAGAAGAATCTGTTGCTTCTGTAGTTCATGTTTATTCCACAAACTATACCGTTCCTTTGATTGTCATGTTATTACCTCTGCAGTTCAACTAAATATTCCCTTAGTTTACCACATCTGTTTTAAAGAAAAATAACATTTTAAATGTCTTTAGTTGTGAAAGGGAATAGGAGGGCATTCTGAAGGGGATTTTGTTTCTGTAACTAGATATTCTTCCCACTGCATGAGTGTGAATTACTTTTTTCATGCTGACAGTATTGCCTGCTAGCAAATGGTAGTCATTAAGGATCTACCAGAGCAATGGCATTGAGAAGTCAGTTTTACAGCAGTGAACAGTGTCATTTCAGCATCCAGAACAATTTTGCAGGGAAACCTCTGATTACATTCAAAATATGCTTCAGAACAAACTTGAAGTGCCAACCAAATATGAGTCATGCTGTGGATAAGATGAGTTGGCAGCTGGACTGAACAGATCAAATACCATTGCAATCTACTTTATAACAAAAATGACAAGAGGGTGAAACCACAAATATCTAAACATGAAATATCTTGGTCCAAAAACTCATCTTCAGAATCAACACAAGCACACCACAGACATCATACCAGCAGCTGTAACAACGTATTTTAAATACCTAAAATAAGTAAATAAATTTACCACTAAGATCATGAGCGATACAGTAAAAACATACCTGCATATCATACATACATGCATAAGTAAATGAACACATTTTCACCAAGATCCTCATCAAGGGAAGACATTTTGTGTTGATTTGCAATTAATACAGACTAACCAGATGATATTTATACAATTTTTGTGACTTTTTGATGAATATAGATCATGTTATAAAACATGCCAGAAACTATGTCATGGAGTAAATGGATAGGGGAGAATGAAAATATACTTGTGTCTGAGAGAAGAATGTCCAGCAATACACTGATAAAAAATCTCAATACTTATTTAGCATTTAAAGTGTAAAATTCGCATTTTACTAATTTGGAAATTGAATGGGTTCCTGGCTTGTTGTTCTAGATTTTTTCAATTACCACACCACTGTTTTGTTGAATAACACAACATTTAAGCATTTCATTTTTTCATGTTTCTCACTTCATCAAATTAATGTTATACAGTACAGCTGGACCTATGTAAAATCAGACACGTATTGCCCAACCTGACTTTTGTGCCCTGTCCTACTTTGTGGAAAGCTAGCTACTAGCAAAGGACCATTTGGTGCCATGGTAGAGGAAATCCCACAGTGTGCTAAGTACTGTACTTACCTGAACAACTGACATCTACAACACAGATGGATGGAAGTTGTGCATACTCCCTGTCCATATTCCTGTTTCACGGCAGACCTGCTGTCTATGTACTTCTTCTTTTCTACTATTCAAATGGTTTTACCTGCTTTGTATCTGTTGTTCTGAGATCCCCTTACCATAACCTCAGTTGTCTTATCCCCCTTGACTTCCGATGGCATAAAATTTACTATTTTTTCTTTTTCAGAAAATGTTCATGTACTAGCTTTGCATTAAATGCATACCACAGCTAATGTAAACATTACAAAACAGCACCTGAGTTATATATTAGATTATTCCACCTTTCTTTAGTCATCGGGAATTGTAAAAATCAGTACAGGCATATTTCTGTGTAGTCAGAGACTCTTTTTCTCTGGCAAACTTTGTTGCATATCCTTCCAAGGCAGTGATTCTGAACACTGAATGGACTATTGGTCATACTCTTGGCCATAGGATGACCCCCTATTACAGAGGAGACATTTGGGCTTTGAATGGTGGTCACCCACTACCTCACTAAACTCAGTTGTAACCTTTTATTTCACATTACTCCCACCTCCCTTGTTGTTAGATACAAGTTGCTCAGGCTGTAAGACTAACACATTTTATTTTCTTATAGCATATCAACAGTTTGATGCAGCACTTCTAAAAAATCTCAGGGTAAAGAGGTCCAAACAAATGAGAAGACCTTTACAGACAGGACAGATTGGAACTGCTTGGCATTGCTTGTTCAAATCTGTCCTGTCTACACCACCCTTCTCATATGTCTAGATCCTCAACACAAATGACAAAGTAACATTATTAGGCATTTCCTTATTTTCTCTCCTGGTAGCAACCTGAATAGGTCAATTTTTTACCATGGCGTTCTCTGTTATTGCTCCATTCTCTGCAGGTTAACATCCCTGAGCAAATGACCCACCATCAGGGTAAACCTTTTCAGAATGCATGCATGAAACACAGCATCTTATAATTAATTTTGAACTGCAGACAGCTAATTTAAACCACTGTTATGCCCCCTTGGTTATATTGCAGGAATATCAGTTATAGAGTAATATTCACTTAATATTAACATAAATGGCAACCCCCCCCCCCCACATACACACACATACCTCTCAACTGTACAGATTTTTGCAGAATGTCCAGATTTTTACCTCATATTTTTGGTGTGTTCCTCCTAAAATCTGTACCTTTCTGGCAAATAGCTGAGAATTGAAGTTATTAAATAATGACCAACATTTGAGTTTAAGACTCCACATCCTTCAGAAAATTCATACTAATGCAAAACCTATTATTCTAGCAACTTTCTAAGTTTGTAAGAGCAGTATTTAAAATCTGTCCCTACTTGTCCCACCATCATTTTAGGCTTTGTCCAAATGTTTTGCTGTAAGAGGTTAAGAGGTGTGACACACACACACACACACACACACACACTGTACAACAGGAGTATATTATGACCTGGCTTCAATAAATATCCATTTTCCCTTGTGTCTAATCCTGATCCTAGGAGAGGACAGGAGCAAATATATCTAAGGAATAGCAAATATTGTTTTCTGAATGCAAAAAAATTGTAATCTGATATAGGATATTTGCCGAAAGTCAAGCTCTCACCTCTTTTCATTTGGAAAGTTTACCCTTTGTATCCCCTGATACTTATGTGTTCCCCTATAAATGGCATTTTTTACAAAAATAAACACATCTTTTTCTTTTCTCTGCTAAGTGGAAATCTATATTTTTCTGAACATTCTAACTGTTTATGTTTCATGGGAAAATGTTAAACTCCAAAAGTAGAGAAGTGTCTAAAAAGCCAGGCAGACACAAATATTACAGGAGAGGGGAACAGCATGTCAACATACCACTGAACTGTTGCCTGAAGCTGTCCCCATTCTTGATATGTACCTGATACGCCTGAGAACACCACCTATTCTGTTTACTGATTTCATGCACTGATGTTCTTTGCCCATCAAAGCTGTTGGATTCTTATTCTGAAAAAGTGCTGCCTGTAGACCTTTCCTGGTAACTCCAACACAGTGTGAGACTTATGCATGAAGAAAAAGTGGTTTCTTGAGAAAGAAATTCTCTCATGATAAGAGAGTTCAATTTTCTTAACACCATTCCTGGCCTTCTGGTCACTTGTCACCATGTAACATAAAAATAGACTAACAAATTGGAAGTTTGCTGTGCCAAACTGTGTCAAAGGCTTTAGACAAGTCTAGAAATAAGGAAGAGACTAGTTTGCC
>NC_056730.1:1035871796-1035894296 GCF_019279795.1 Protopterus annectens
CTGAGATCTTTGTGGCACCAAAAAGTACTGCTATAGAGAATTGTAAAAAAAAAAAAAAAAAAAACAACTTTGTGCACATACAGGGATTGAAGCCAAAGTTCTACCTTATTTATTTATTTATTTATACATACAATTTCTTAACTGGGATAGACCACTGCTCCCACTGGACCAATTTCAGTATCAGCCCAGAATGTGAACACACATGAAGTGAAAAAATAAAAGTAATTTATACAGTAAAAGAGCATGCTAAAAACAAATGAACAGTTAATATGCAATAGAAACACGATTTAAGAATGTAGTCAACAGAAGTCACTATATGCAATACTGGCATCAGTTACAGCAGTGACATATTTGGAGTTACAGAACAGATGCTGTAGTGAAAATGATAGGCAGTACGTGTAGGAGATAAGGGTGACTAGGTCATGTGACATGAAATAGACCATTTACAAGCAGCTTGTGCTGTGAAATGTTCTTTAAGTTGTGCCTAAAAGGAGAAGTAGTTAGAGAGGTCTTTAAGATTTGAGGGAAGATCCCTCCACAGCTTGGGTCCAAGAATAGAAACAGAGAGGTTAATGTACTACAGTCTGGTTTTAGTTGCTTGCAAGAGTAGCCCAGAGTGGCTATGAGATCTAAGGGTATATGACAGAGGCTAAGTAAGCTAGGGAAAAAAGATGGCAGGAGTTGTCTTTGGCTATTGTAAGACAGTTGTGTTCATACTCTGGGGAAAGTGTAATGAAGTAGCAAACGGAGTCAGAGATTGTTCAGATGGTGGTAAAGTTTCTTTTAGAGTCAGATGCTTCAAGAGGTAGATGATAGTCAAGCTTGGGTTAGAAGAATCCCTTCGCAAATTGCATTTCTTGTTGGGCAGGTGAGGTAAAAGCTTTTTTTTTTTTTTGCTGTCCCAGAAGATTAGGAGGTTTATCTTTTTCCAGATGCTTTTGAGATGATGGTGGAAGTTAAGTGAGGTATCACGCCAAACTCCTAGGTATCTGAAGGTATTAACCTAATCAATGGCATTGTTAAGATAGCCAAGAATAAGAAGATTGGGATCTTTTGTCTTTTAACAGAGGTTCTGAAGACGTACTTTTTAGTTTTTGAAGATTTCAGTAATATTTCTTTGCTATTGAGACAATTAATGAAGGAGAAGAATTTTTTTTTGTTGAAGTGAGTGGGTTGTGTGGTTGGAGTAGTAGATAACTGTGTCATCAACATATAGAAAGATTAGAAGTTGGAGAATGTCAAGTGTAAGCTTATTTATATAAATGGAAAAAAAAAAAAAGGAAAAGAGTCCAGTCTGAACCCTTGAGAGACTCTTTTAAGTAAAGAAGTGGTGGCTGAGGTATTCTTGTTAAACTTTACTGAGAAGTGTCAGCTGGATAGGTCATTTTGGAAAAACTCAATTAAGAAAATAAACTGAAAATAACAAAAAACATGCTAGCCAAGGAGTACAGCATGTCTCAGTTTTTAATTTTGGATGAGTGCTTTTTGTTAATGAAGCATTAACTTCTTCAGATATCTGAAGATGACAATACTTTGTTAGGTCATTTTGGAACCAGGGAATAGTGTCAGAGCTAATCCCAATGTCAGTGAGGTGATTAAATAGGATCGGATGGCCACCCAAGTCAAAGTCTCTGGTAAGGTCTATAAATATGACTCCTGGATGTAGGCTTTTGTCCATAGCTATAGGATGTATCATTGAAGATCTGAAGTACAGCAAAAGTGCTGAGGCCAGACAAGAAACTATATTCCTTGGAAGACAGACTGCAGTACTGATTTATGTAGTTTGAGAGTTGATTATAAATAAGATTTTCTAAGATTTTCCCAAGGGATTCGAAGGATGAAGACTGGGCAGTAATCACTGGGTAGCTTTGGGTTAGATTTTTTAGGGAGAGGTATGATTTTTCCTATTTTCCATATATCGGGCATATTGCTTTGAGTTAAATAAGGACTGTAGATATGTAGCAGAGGAGTAACAATGTACTGCCTACATTAGAATATAAACTGGGGGGGGGGTGTCTGTCCCTACAGGTTAGTCAAGTTTTAGGTGTAGATCAGAATGTGTGATATACCTTTAAGAAGCTTTCCAGTCAGCAGGCACATGCATGTAAGTACTGAGCACGTGCAAGAAATAGTGCCATTTTGAGTGAGCAACCAGAGTGAGAGCATGCATGTATGTAGTAGTCAGTCAGTTAGTTTGTCCATTTAAGTTTAATGTTCCTGCTATCCATCCTGATTTGTTTGTATGTAATAAAGTACTTAAACGACCACCCAAGCTTCATTGTCTTATTCAGATATACGAGTGACATTAGGTTTTCATTGAGAGGTATGATATCTTTGATTGTGATCTTTTTAAAGTTGAAGAGGGGAGTATGGAGGGGTGAGGGAGAGTTTGAGTGAGTAAGTGAGTGAAATATGTAAGCTGATGGAAGGAAAGGTGAAGACGTGAGTAGGGAAGTCTGAGGATGAGAGAGAAGTTGAGGAAGAATGAGCATTGGGAGGATTTTTACAACCTATAAACTAGTTTACCTTCCAGAATTGTTTAGTGGAATGAAAGACCTTTGACTGATGTGTTCTTATACTATGGCTGTTATGAGATGTAATTGCTTGTTTGGACAGTTTTCTGAGGGAGGTATAGTGTTGTTTGATAGAAGGAGGTGAGCTGGGTCAGACCTTGGTGGGAGTCACAAAAGCCAGTGTCCCATTGATGAAATTCAGGACAGGAAATGATATAGATGCTTATCTGGTATTCATTTGAAAGATATGCAACTAATCAAATTGACTCCAAATGCAGCAGCCAGAATATTGTCTTATTATTTAACAAGGACTATCTGAAGGTGTATATAATCACAGATACAAATTACAGAAACTGAAACAAAAAGGCTGGGCTGGGCTGGAGCTCCACTGAATAAACCGTCTCAAAATTCTCACAACTGGACATTCATGTTGGACACATAGCTAAGGCAGTACATGGCTGACAATGTATGCTTTGAAATTATAGCCAGAATTCCATATAAATAATGTAAGTAAAATGCTAGAAATCTTTGCTGGATATAAATATAATAGGGCACTCCCTAATAACTTATGAAAGTCAGTGCACCATGTTCACCTTGAGTCTTCTGAATGAATAGTGGTTTAGTGGAATATTTATTATTAAATGAAACTGCAAACCCTAAGTTAGACTTACATGCATCAAGGGCTAATAACAAGCCTTGACCTAAGCATGTATCACTGCTTAGCAATAAGAAAAAAAAAAATTAAATTTGAGTTGGTTTGTTGCAAATGTACTCAAAAGGCACACAAGTAAATTTTACTATGCATGTAAAAACTGTTAATGCTAGCCATTAAGCTGTACCTTAAAACATTCCTGTGGAGTGTGACAATGCTGTATCGTAAATCATTCTTGTGGAGTGTGATAATTCTTAACTTTTAATTAGTAGGAATACAGAATCTTTTTAAGATATTGTTACAGATCTTGCCAAATGTAATATTGTGGTAGAAAGAAAAAAAAGGCAAGGGTTGCTGTACTCAGGAAGCATAATTACATTTTTAGATCACATGTTTTTAAGCACAAAACAACCAGTGAGCAGCATATTAAAGAAAATTAAGGAAACTAAATGAATATCCTACATCACAGGTAGAAATATAAAGTCTTGTAGGGAAAGTGTTATAGTCAGTAAATGAAGTACCTAACTCAACACATTGTGTGATAATTGGTTAAGACTTTCATCAGGTTAAATGAACCTTGGATGTTATGATGGAAAAGCTTCAATGAGATATGTTGCCAGGAAGACATAACACCAGTAAAGAAGAAAGTGTAGAATAACAATACTCAAAAAGAACTACGATTTGGCTCTGAGAGGAAGGAGAAGATAAGTCTGATCCTGAATACCCACCCCTCTAAAAAAAAGTCCGGTAGTTAGAGTAATGACAACAGTCAATGAGGAAACTGACTGGGATGGTGAGTCTTATCAAAAGATTCCAGTGGTAAAAGAAATACAATAAGCCAGTGTGGAGACTGATAGTGAAGGACCCCCAATTAAAAGTGCATTAAAGGAAATGTGTGGGAGCACAGGAAGACACTGATGAAGCTCAGTAAGTTAAAAGTCTGAAATATCTTCTTGCTTTTCCAAAGCAAGAGCACCAGACAGAAATATAATCTTGAGTCTAAGGATAACGAAATTAAGCTGTTATTAAGAAAGAAAAAAAGAAAGAGAAGCAGGATTCTTAGAGTGAAATACAAATTGAAGAAGAGAAAGGTAACTACCAGTGCACCTTGTGGAAGCAAATACCTTTTGTAAATTACTCTTTATAGAGGATGGATGGTTGAAACATATATACCTATATTTATAGAAAAAAAAAACTTCACTTAATGCCAATATACTCATGAAACTAATAGTGATTTGTCTGACTTCCAGATAAGCCATATCAATACCAATAATGTTCAGTAGGAGCGTTGCACACTAAGTAAAGGTAAAAAGCATATATAAGGAGTAGAAAGGGAACCAAAGGAAGACTACATACCCACACTGTGAGCTAAGAAACCATCTCCTTTACAGGATAAACAAATACAAAGGTACAGTTCCAAGTTATTTTGCAACTGTTGCAATAATGTTAGATATAGCCACATTTTGGATTGAAATTTAGTGAGAGATAAGATGAAAAATAGGGTTTTAGCAATATTTTGCTTGACTTGTATTATAAATAACACAGAAAATTTGGGGGCAGCTTTTCCAGAATGCCAAAAGACAGACTCCAATCCCATGTTTAAGAAGCATTCAACAAGCTAAGGTGCTGAGCAAGTCCCATTTGAAAGAATAGCAATGTGTACTCTAGGTCTACTTGTAAAGTCAAATAAGGAACATTAGCATTTCTTGGTAATCATTAATAATAAACAAAATTTTCTGAAGCAGTGGTATTCCTATGGAGAGTTAATACAAAGTCCTGAACCAAGGAGCTAGCACCACATTTGTCTATAGCAGGAGTTTATTGTGAAATTCTTACTGAACAAGGTACCCCAATCACATTAACAGTAAAGTGTGAAATTTGTCATTTTTTAAAACTAAAACAGTTAAGGACATGTGTGTCTACTACTCTCAAACTGGTGGGCTACTTGAGCAAAGATTTCTTCATAAGCAAGTTTTAAACATTTCTAAACAGTTCTTAGAACACACAGATGCTTCTGAGGTAGACATAAATGCAGTCTTGTTACAGGTTACATATGAATATGAGTTTTAGTATCTCATCTGTGATATAAATGGAAAAATAAGCAATTATTAACAATAGTATTTGGGAGCTGAGAAACAGTGAGAGAGAGAAAGGTCATAGAATGGTCTCTCACTGCTTCAATATACTCTTTGTGTGAGAGCAGTTTTGCATTAATTACTGACCACGCCCCTTATAATGGCTACAGATATGAAGACTGCAACCAAATACTGTATAGATGGGCTTTGATACTGCAGCCCTTTTACTTCAAGTTCCACCATCATCATGGCCACACTTGCTTAAATGCTGATGGGGGTGTCTCAAGCCTATACTTCAACTCATGGAGTTTCATCCAGTGGTTTGATGCTGGAGAAAGTCTTTTGGCACAGTGATTGCTGCACTTGGGAAAAACTCTGCTATTGAGCCAGGAAAACAACCTGCAGAATTCAGAATAAACTACATCAGATAGTCTAAAAGAGAAAGGCAGTGTACAGCACACAGGCAATTCTCATTAGCAACTGTATACATGTGCCTCTAGAACTATTATCAGGGATGCAATTTCTTTTGGAAGCAGATTTTCTGACCTCTGTGATAATGGACACTCTGAAATAACATTGCTGAAGAGTTGTTGCTAAAACAGCCTGGAAGGGATTCCTGAAAATAGAAGTTTTGAAGGTATCCCTGAACTTTTGGGAGAGAAATGAAGTTGTTATCCAGCAAAGAGAAGTTTGTCACCATATGTGGAAAAGTCTATTAGGCAATGACCCGTGAAAGGAAGAGTGGATATTTGTAAGTACTCATTTAATGTGCATGCAGTGGTATGTATTCACACACACAACAATATGTCACAAGCACTACTAAGATCCCAGATAATGTCTACACAGCAATGTACCTAATTTTATATATTGTAAAATAGAAGGAAATGGTGTCAAGGGGCAGCAATGCCTTTGCATGCCCTCTATGAGCATGAACAGCAGATTTTGAGCATAGACAAGACAGAAATGGCCTTCTACAAATGTCTGTGGCTTAAGCTATTTTCAGATGTTAATCGAGTCAGTGGCCTCAACAGATCAGAGTAACAGGTCCATCACAGGGTCATCAATATGATTCTGTATGCCATTACAGAGGCTCATGCCTTTGCATTTGAGAAGATGGCTATAGGTTGGTGTCTGCCTTGTGTGACAATTCTCACCAACATGGTAATCCTGGTTTCCATGTTTGGAAAGAGTGAAAGGACCAGGATACTTGCTGGGGGCCTGGATGTGGAAGATGGACAGACTGGTTGCACCATGTTGTGTCTGTTTTGGGGATGGACCAGGTTGTAATTTCTGTATATCATTAGCGTGTTGTTGTGAAGCACCTGTGCTGTGAGACCACAGATGGTGAATACCACCATATCTCCCCTACAGGCACATCTTTGATTCCAACACAAAGGCGTATGACACAAGGTACATTTGCTTACACTCTGTGCATGAACTGTTTTCAGTATCATCAGTGTAACACTGGGAAGTAATATTGCCATATATTAGCAGTGTTACAATTGACTGTTTATCTACCTGCTTTCACAGGTAATATGTACAGGAGGTCCCCCCAAGGAACAGGGCATGACTGATACCAATGCCGCATTGGAGACTGACAATAATGGAAGCCTAATGTTAGTATGTCCAGAGAGCACAGTGCCACTATTGGCAATGGTAACTGTAGAGGGGACACTAACACCCAAGTCCAGTTACATAGCTATGTTGATTGTGGAACCAACCACAACCTGTCAAATGCCTGTAGAAAAGCAGATAGTGTCTAAGCCCCTACACAGGGTATATCCTCATTCCATGCTTATAAACCAGTAATGGGAGAAGGCAGCATTACAGATTACGTGGACAGTGGTTGTGATCCATAGGCTGGTGCCCCTGTGTGCTATGGGCTTCACCCATTGTCTGAAATAGGTGTTGCAATGGGCTTTAAAACAGAAGTGGAGGGCAGTTAGCCATCTACAAGTGGATACTACCACCAAAGGCTTTACAAAAATGATAGTTGTACTGCATGCCTCGTGTTATGACATACATGAGGGTGTATAATACATGGCTTAACAACTGGTGTGTTGGACAGGCATGTGAGTGACTCTCCTGCATCCATCAATTCATCTTTCTCTGTGCTCCAGGGTTGACACTACTCTTATTGCCATTTTTCATCTACCTCCATAGTGTGTACATCCCACAGGACAGATATGTCAGCATAATGTACTGTTACCTCCTCCAAACTACCTACTAGTTGTATGCTTGGTAGAGTAAGGTGTGGTTTACTGTGCAGTTGTAGTCTATTTAGCAGTCATGCTTATGGCATGGCCAGTTGGTTGTGTTGTTGCAGATCACCTTTACTCTTGTTAGCAGGTGTTGGTACCCATGCCATTCCTCATGGTGGGTGCACCCATAGCTGAGGATTCTTCAGATATGCATTGTTCCCATCTGAGTTTGCACAACACCTGTCACAACCAGATATACACAGTGCAACACCATTTCAGGTGCAGTATGAGCTAGAGGGCAGTACTGAGCAGATGCTCAGTACATCTGGACACCCACCCCCCCTTAGATAGCACCACATTCTTCCTGCACATTAAACCATGCTCACCTCAATCACTCAACAATATCCTTCACTCCCTTCCACATCCTTAGTATCCCTCTTTATCAGTGTGGCTATTGCTGATCCTTGTCACTGTGCCCCTCACTGCCCGCATACATGAATGCAAAAATTCCCCTCTTCTAACTGCTGTGTTGCATGGTTATGCAATCTTCAATGCACAGCATGGACAATCAACACACAGGAAAGTATGGTCTGGGTGTTGTATTGCAAGTTCAGCTTTTTTCATTGTTGTGTGTATTCTGACTTGTAGTGGTGGCTCCAACACTGCCTCTTTGCCAATACCATAGCATATTTTGTCCTCCTCAGCATCTGATGGTCTTTCCCTACTGTTGGTTCCTTTGATGACTCTTCATCTGGCACCTCTTATGTCTGTGGTTCTAGTCTGTCTAGTCTTTCATGGGCCATCACCTGCTCTAGCTAACTATGTACATGCATGTTGTGCAGAGTTACATAGACAAGAAATATCATGCTGGAGGACACCAGAGCATACTCAGTGTGCCACTAGAGGAATCTAATCAGCAGAAGTCACACTTCACCAATCCAGACCCACATTTGTTAGTTTGTGATAGTGTGGCATTATTTTGATTTCATCCCTGTTATATGGATAGTGCAGCAATATATTAAATCATGGCTGCAGGATGCATAAGGCATCGCCAATAAAATGATTGTGTGAGAGCTCACTCTACAGAGATGATTGGTATACTCTGACATGTGCCAGACGTGGGAATAGAGGGAAGTACCTTGATGACTCACAGACACACTGTATATAATGCCTTTAGTACTGCACATCACCTGGCAGACTATGGAATCCTTCTGCTTGACATACCACATGAAGTGTGGACTAGGTGGGGCATGTGGTGATGTGGGTTCAGTTAGTGGCCCCTTGAACCTCAGGGAGTTAGGCTATTTTATGGTATGTCTACATAATGGTATTGCTCTCTCTCTCTCTCTCTCTGTCTTCTGCAGTCCATGTGAACTATACATTTTCCTCTACATGTTGCAATATTACAGTAAGGAAATGGTGCAGTATTCATGAGATAGACACCTGTGATAGACCCAGAATATCTCCTGATGACTGCTAAAAGGTTCATGTTGCACGTATAGTCAGTGCTGTATATACCTTAGTGTCCACAGGTATTGGTGTTCCAGGAATCCATGTGAGGATAGTGTATATCTACAAACTCCTGCATGGCAACTGTGTCCACATGATGGCATTTGGCTGTGTCCTGTCATGGAGATGATGGCATATTAGGAGGAGTCATATACATCTATAATACAAAAGGCAAGAATGAGCACCATCATTGCATTGGTTGCAAGAAATCTCTTTACATATACTGTTCAGCCAATGGCAATACAACTCTCAGGTCCATATCCTAGTCCCTGTCTGTACTCAGCAAGAAATGGCACTGTATATATTCATTGATGGATGTGGTTCCTCATGCAAGTTTTGTACATTTCTGAAATATTTTGTCACCTTCTTTACCCTCATTTGCATTTATAGTTGTTTTAATTACTGTATTGTTAATGTCCATATAATTAGATGGTCATTTGCATAAGATACCACCCAGCAAGTTTGTCAGGTTGTGTGATGACGTTCCCTATATTTTTGAATTGGCCCGCTGCTCACCATGTAATTTTGCCTAATACATTGCACTGCTCATTTCTGAGTCATGGCTTAACTTTCATTCAGTGTGTTTATTTGCTATGTAATAGCTCAGTTTTTGTTTGGTAACATTAAGAAGATTAACTGAACTGTAGAAGTTAACCCTAGGTCTTTATTTTAGGTGTTGATTAGCTTTGGACAAAGTAGTGGCAGTACAAGTTGTTTCACTGCCAAAGAAATTATGTCTTGCTGTCTGCAAATTATAGTCATGGTATGAGTATGTTTCACATGGTTTACTATTAAAATTTCGAACGGCACTCCATCGACTGTACTATAGTCGAACACAGAAGTTCGAAAATGATAATTGCGAACTCAAAAAAACAATCTAGGAATGGGTTTTAACATGGGTCGAGGTAGGGGAGATGTTTGTAGTTCAGAATAATACTGAACACCTACCTCGACCCATGTTAAAACCGTTCCTAGATTGATTTTTTTACCTCGACATTCGACGTTTTCGAACTTCCGTTGCCGACTATAGCACAGTCGACGGAGTGCCTTTCGAAATTTTAATAGTAAACCGTTTCACATACTTTTTTATTTTTTTTTATAGAGGAAAGGTTGGACTGAAAATGAAAATGTCGTATGTGTCTAATATACTTATGGCTTTAGCAATGAGTCATTTGTAAAACCAGTCATCTATTTAGTACAATTAGAAAGTCATAAAGCATTCAAAGTTATAGATGTAATCTAATAGACTATTGCCCACTTTCAGATAGCAAATACAAAATAATAAATAAACAGCAGCAGATAATTATTAAACTGGTTTTAAAGTGGCAAACAAGATGGCATCACTGCTTTATAATAGCAAGTAAATAGTGCATTGTATATCAGAATAACCATATTTGGTCTTTGTTTTCCCCCCTGCAGATAATTGTGATGATCAGCTCCTATCCAGCTTGCCTCAATCATCTTTCAGTAGTTCTTCTGAGCTCTCCAGCAGCCATAGCCCTGGATTTGCAAGACTTAATAGGAGAGATGGTAAGCTTTCTATAATAATTTTCCAAAGTTTTCATTCATCATTAACTGAAAACTGGTAATCACAAAAATATTCATTGTGACTTACACAAATCATTCATCTGCAAAGAATTAATGAAGTGGAAATGTACATACATGAGCTGTGTTTATACTTGATAGTCATTTCTTCTGAAAAAGTGGATTTAAGCAGCTTGTTGGCTATTAAATAAACCTCACATAGATTTTGTTTTAAAAGTTGAGACTGTGAAAGAAAAAATAAAACTATAAACAGTTCTCTAAAAGTATAATACACTGTACTCATTTCTAAAACAACTATACGAATTTATAGAATAGAAATCAAGTGACAGCCCTGGCAACTTAGCAAATTCGAGCTGTTAAAACCTGTACTGAACATGTCAGCTTAAGAAGTCGGCAAATAATTATATATTGATAAATCACAGTGACCCTGAATACTGGTGAAGTATATACTTACACAATGATAAATTTATGGCAATTAATTTACCTCTTCTCAAAAAACTCTTATTATGCAGCCTGCCTGGAAGGCTGCAAATAATAATATGTAACATATGCAACAGACAGCAATGTGTGTCTGTGTTAGCATGCGCGTGTGTGTGTTTTCACGTCTGCATAATTGTGTTCATACAAGTGATAACATTTAACCATTTTCCACTGGTTTAAGAAACATGCCATCTACAACTGGAGAAGGGCTACTGACATGATGTTGAGAGGTATAATGTGGCTCAAAGGTAATTATCAATTAAATAGAATTCTAGTTACTATTCAGCAAACCTGCTCACAGAATTGACAGAGCCAGCAGGGAGAAAAAAATTAAGAAATGCTGTGTTGCTCAACTAATAGAAAACATTAAGACACTGGAACATATATATGATGTAATACCTTCAATTGGACCACCATAGGTTTTTCAATTATCCCAAAGTTTCAGGCTTGACTGAGCCCTTTGTGGGGAGTCATTTGGTTGCTGATGTTTGCTAGATACAGTTCCTAAATTAAATGTTCATTTGTGCCTAGAAAGGGATATAGAAAATTTCTTTCTTATTGGCTAAAAATGGCACTGCCAGTGTGGAAAGATAGTGTGCAGGTCATATTATTACTATGGCAACTACACCTCAGAGATAAGCACAGTGTGTGAGTGTGTGTGTGTGTGTGTGTGTGTGTGTGTGTGTGTGTGTGTGTGTGTGTGTGTGTGTGTGTGTGTGTGTGAGAGAGAGAGAGCCTGAAACTTTAGAAGACCAGGTTATGGACTGTTTTAAAACAAAAAATTTTCCTTGCAAGTATTCAGGCATGGAGTGGTCTCAAATTCTACACCCCTCTATGATGCTGTGGTTTGAGAATTATATCCATATACCATTTAAAATCATCCCATCCCATCCTATGAACTGCATATGTGGGAAGAGTGTGTACATTAGTGGCTGGATGGTGGGGCTAGCTAGCCTATAGTAATACTAAGTAGTTTTCCCTGTAGGCTATGGATCTACTTGGTTTTGAAGCAACCACAAATGCTGTCTGCATTAGGGATCACTGGGGGTGGGAATTTCAAAGCCCTTTGCAGATGAATTTCATCACACTTGAACCCTCCAAAATGTACTTGATGACAATATGTTTGCCTTTATTGCCCATGGGTATATTGTAGATATAACCTGTCCCAGGCACAAGCACTTGTGCTCAGCTTTTTAAGCTCAAGGTAATGTAATTTTCACATCGAATAAACAGAGTCCTAGTAACACACCTTATATACCACTTCCATATGGATAGAAGCTGTACACAATAGTAGCCTCCCATTCTTTTTGAAAGGTATCTTTCCATTACTGAGTAGTTTCTTGCTTTGCTGAGTATGGATATGTCAAGTGTTGAGGGCACTGCAGGACTCCATAGATATACATTGAGATGGGGTGCTTGTGGAGAGACCACCCATAGCACATCCTGCCTTTAATTGAAATGGAGCTATCTGACCTCTGCACATACTGTTGATCATGCCTGTGGTATTTCCAGGAGAGAATACCCCATAGACAGGGACATGCATGGTCATTATATACATTACATGTAGATGTTAAAATTTGCCTACCTTTAAACAACATAGGACAGCACAGTACAATGTAGTAACATTGGCTGGAGCTATGTCCATGCACATCCACACACAAACATCTGCAGTGCCCACCACCCAGATACAAGACAATTGAGTCAAACCCCCTCCCTGGCTAGTCTCCCTGGCTCTCTACAGTTGTCTACCCATACCTTACACACCCAAGTACAAACACACACACACACACACACACACACACACACACACACACACACACACACACACACACACACACACACACACACACACACACACACACACGAACACACACTACTGATTGTTAACTCTTATCAGTTTGACCCTCCCTACCAGTGCATATGGTGACAACTGTACCCTGCCCTCAGTACAATGTTAACTGCATAGGCTTAATCTGATGCACAGTATGGTCATGGGTACATCCTGTGTGGCCTGCTAACCACCTGGTGTGTATCCCCTTAATCTGTCATTACTGTGAAAGCAAACATGACATGTTACCTCTTGCTTCAACAGGAACCAGTCTGTCTGGACGTGTTTGAAAATTATATGAAAACTCTCTCTCTCTCCCTATATATATATATATATATATATATATATATATATATATATTTTTTTTTTTTCTGAATGTCATAATATAGCCTAAAGCATTCAGTAATTTAAAATGTATTATTTGGTTTACAATCACATAGTCAATCACACTGTGTGCGATCAATGTATGTGCGTAAATCAGGTAGCAGAACCATTAGTGTGAGTACTATATTGTCGAACCTTACGATAGTGAACAGCCGCTATAGCAAGGTTTGACAGTGTAGTGCAGATCGCACTATAGTTGGTATTGGGAAATGTACCCTTTCCTGAGTGTAGTGCGATCTCAGAGTTTCTACATATAAGTAGGGGGGTGGGTGGTGCAGCCCCCCACATGGGGGTGCAGGGGGGCTTTCCCCCTGCAAAACATGTTAAAATATGTTTAGCAGCTAAGAGAATTTCAGTGAAGTTGAAATATTGACATTCGACTTCACTGAAATGCTCAGTTTGGCATTTACTGTGGTCGGTGTTGTAATTTCCGAACATTTTCTTTGGATATATGCACTTTCGGCCACAGTAGTGTCAAACATGTGATAGTAAACCGTATCATGGCTTCCAACTACTACATTCTGAATGATGAGGCAGTGTCTGAATTCTTTTAATTTCACAGCTTCCCATGAATGTAACAAGAATGGCCTATACTTTTTACATTTAACAGGCACCACATATCATGTTTCCTTTGAGTAATGAAAGCACATTTTCATTCATGTATACAGCATCACCTGAACCAGTTGAGAAAGCTTTTATTCTCTGTCTAATCAGCTCATCCTGTGACCTTTGCAATGGCTTGTGCTGATTGCTAGGCCTCATTCCATCCTTCTGTCTGCTTTTTTGAACCTCTTTCCATTCTTCTGCCAACTGGAATGAACCATATTTTACTCAGTTTTAGTCCATTTCCTATGGCAATTTTCTCCCTCCTGACCAAAGTAGCCCACACTGCTTCCACATATATAACACGTGCTTTGTGCATATCCTTTTATCTGTGCATCTGTTCCTACTTCATGATGGAACACAGTGAAAATCTGCTAATCTAAGTAGTTTTTGCACTTTTATGTGTAGTAGACCTTTGCATTAGACTCAGCATGAAATCAGATTTATTCATTCTTGCCATTAACTGTCACCACAAGGCATCCTACTTAGTATCTTTTGTCTTTCAAAGCAACACATGTTGTGCAACCTAAGCATGTTGTATAATTTTTTCACATTTCCTGTAAATGTGCATGTGTGAGATAACAAAAAAATAATAGTAACATAATAATAATAATAATAATAACAAAAAAATCACCTTTTGTCCTGTTTTTACAGTGGCAAGGTACACAGCTTTGCCGTTGATGATCTAGGCTCAGGAGGAAATTCAGGGAGTTACACAGATGGCAGGAAAGGGGCCAGGGTAAGTTTTTCTCCACTTTCAGGGACAGGATAGTCCAAGTAATCATATAATTACCTTAATGGCGAATGTAGCAACTTCTGATTGGTGAATGAGGTGTATTTCAATAGCATGTTTTGAAGTTTGCATATCGTTGTGAAGACATTGCACACTGCCAGTCAGGAGTAAAAGATTGTGCAGGCTCCTTGGCATACACTTTTTTGTGTAAAGTACCTTATTATGGGAAAGAGATAATGGAATGAGTAGATGGGACTGTTGAAATGTAAAAAAAAGTATCTGTTGTCTTAGAAGCAGTACTGTAGCTAGGGAGGGGTAAAGAGGGTGTCTACCCTTGGTGTACACTGCTAGATGGCACAATCAGCACTGGAGATGAGCAACCAACTGCACAGGATCACAGTAATGACATTCATTTTAAGCTGATATCGCTGTTCTATGAATGAATGACAAGCTGTTTAAAGTGTGTGGATGTTTTTACCTAGTCACTGTAGTTTGAAGTTAGTAAGATCTCTTTGCCACAGTTACAGAACGACATTTTTAGGTCCTCAACTTTTGTGATCCTCAAAATTGGATCAGAGGACATATTTTTGGGGGGATCCTGAACATATGGTTGGGGACTCCACTCTTACGTTGTTCAGGGGTTGAATTGATCTAGCTACCAACAGCTAGAAAATAAGGCAGAGGGCCTTGTATATGTAAAGGCCTCCTACAGTAATTAAAAACAAATATTCTCCTTTAAAAAAGCTTCATACATCTGGGTAAGAATGGTACCTAAAGTCATCCTTTTAGCTTTTAGCTAAGTGTAGCTGTGTCATGTAAAAAACAATCCATTCTACACATTATGTTTTTTCCCTACTTCCAGAGGTATCACTTGAAGAAGCTGTCCCATATCACATTTTCTTGCAACCTTAAATAATTCTGATTATCAAAATTATAATCTAGCAAAATAAAATACTTTATCTTAATTGACCAGAACATAAACATTTACATATACTTGTGTACAGCCATGGCAGAAACCAGTTTATTTTAATTTACTTCTTCATATAGTTACTCATTTTACCTGGAGGAACTAGATTGTATTACATATTGTGTCCTAGCAGGCAAAGTATACGGTGTGTAAATTTTAAATCAAGAGTAGGGCTAGATTTTCATTTTCTTTGGCATGGCCTAACTTTCTTAATCCCTTTGTACTTACCATGACCCACGAAATTTGCATCAGCCACAGGTTCATAGGTTCATAGGTAGGTACTAGATTATCTGCCCGAAGGCATTTATAAGCCTAGCCAGAATGTGTTGGCTTTCGCCACCCCCTTAGATTAGTTCCCTGTGCCTCTGTCCAGCACAGCCACTGAATTGATCCCTGGGGTAAACTTTCTGTTTCCCATCCACCCGTCAAAGTTTCTTTTGAAGAGTGTTAGCAAGGAGCTCTGCCTAATGTAGATTAGAATCTTGTTCCAAAGCATGGGAAGTCTCTGGGGCATGATTCTATCCCTCCAGCACGTCCTATTTATTGTTATGGTGAGGTTTAGATCCCTAGAGCGTGTGGCTTGAGGGGATTAGGTTTTCTTTAGGTGGAGCATGTCCATCAATTCTTTGTTGGACATGGCCTTGTATGTCAGGCAGAGGTCACCTCTGAGTAGGCGGTATGCAACCGACTACAGCTGTAGTTTCTTCACTCGAGCTGCAAAGGGCATATGTTTGAGGCCAGTGATCCTCTTGGTGAGGTACTTCTGTGGTCTTTCCAGATGTTGCAGGTATCTTGTAAGGTACATCCCAAATGGGATGCTGTACTCTATGATGGGTCTAATGAGTGATGAGTAGAGCAGCACAATGACCTCTTTTGATCTAGATGCGAACCCTTTTGTGATTAGGTGGGCCACGTAGAAGGATTTTCTAACCACTTTGGCAATGTTATTATCAAAGGTGAGATTACTATCTACTTGGGGCCCCAGATCCCTTATTACGTCTTCCATATTTAGGGGACTACCAGCTATGTGGTAGTTTGTGGGTACTTTGTTTTTTCCAAAGGGGATGACTATGCACTTTTTGGTATTTAGCTTGAGGCTATGAATTTGACACCAGGTATCCGTCTCAGTGAGACCCATTTGGAGGATGTCTGTGTCAGCCGGAGAGTCAATTATAGCCCTTAGTTTGCAGTTGTCTGCAAATGTGGTCAGTCATAGTCCTCCTGTGCTTGCCTGTACCTCTGAGACGTATATGCCGAACAAGAGGGGTCCTAGGACTGAGCCCTGGTTAATGCCACTTGTAACCGATTTAGAGTCGGGCCTAACTCCTGCAACTCTCACCATGTGGGTTCTGTCCATGAGCCAGTTGGCAACCCATCTTGTGACATAGGGGTTTATGGGTACGTAGCTTGTGGAGAGGCTGAGTTTGAACAGTGTGTTTAGGTGAGGGGTTAGTTCGTCTTTGAGCTCGTGTAGGACGCAGCATGGGACACCGTCCGGTCCCATTGATGCTGTGTTTTTGGCTTTGGAGAGGGCTGTTTTAACCTGTCTGTGATTTCAGGGGCTCTACATTCTTCTGGTTTGGTTATATATGTTCTGATTCTGTTCTTCTTTAATATTTGTTGTAAATGAAGGCTTGCAGTTTGATCTTTTGTTTATTCCCTTAGAAGACTGTATGCTTATGTAATAATTCCATCTGGTGTTACAAAAACATAAATGTAAGAAAACAGAATTATCCTACATAGTACCTAAATGCACATTTTTAAAAAGCAGTACCTTATCTTTTGTGTGTGTGTGTGTGTGTGTGTGTGTGTGTGTGTGTGTGTGTGTGTGTGTGTGTGTTTGTGTGTGTGAGGGTGTATCTCTCTTCAAGTATATCTATCTATACATATACAATGCTAAATTTCAACATTCTAATTTGTAAACTATAAACATGCACACTTACTACACGAATGACTAACTCTTTCCAGAACTTAAAAACTACTTATGCACTCTCTTA
The DNA here is from genome assembly GCF_019279795.1 of Protopterus annectens. Classification (NCBI taxonomy): domain Eukaryota; kingdom Metazoa; phylum Chordata; order Ceratodontiformes; family Protopteridae; genus Protopterus; species Protopterus annectens. The sequence continues at coordinate 1,035,889,284 of NC_056730.1, forward strand.
ACAGAAACTGGACGATATAAAACTAAACTAGGTGGGGGGCAAAGCCCCCCACACCCTCCCTAACTATATATACTAATTCCAGGATCTTACTACAGTGGGGAAAAGGGCATATACAATATACCTTTGACTTACCTTATAGTAGTCTACACGCTGTCACTACTATGTTGAAATTTAACATTGTAAGGCCTCAGTCTTATGAGTTTCAGTCAAGTGACTTTTCAGTATTTTGAAATTTCGGTATTATGGTCTCAGTCAAATGAATTTCACTCAAACGAAATTTAGATCATATGAAGTAGGTCTATATATATATATATATATATATATATATATATATATGTATATATATATATATACATATATATATATATATATATATATATATATATTATTATTTCTAAGAAATAATTTTAACATCTATCTTCCATTTCTGTGGTTAGTGTTTATCTCATTTTATTCATTAATATACTCCTTTCAGATAGTATAACCATATTTTACAGCACATGCTATAATATGGGACACCAGCAACTGGACAGAATAACAAGGAGAATCATTCTGCATTCAGAGCAAAATCTTCTCTTTAAATGCTTAATAGCCTTACTTCAGTTGCTTTCAATGTAGTTGACCCTTTTGTTAATATCTTAAAACAGCCACTTTATTAAACAGCACAGGCCCCAAACATGTGCGTAAGTAAATTTCAGCTAGTTTAAACAGTCAATGTTCTGTTTAAAAATGCAAATGAGAATAGTGCAGCAATGTTTAACTAAATAAGAAAATATTTACATAGTGCCGATTACCACCCTATAAATGCACCAAAAGAGGTGCAAAGAAGTCATCTGCGGCAGATTGATTAATGAAGGCATTAAACCTGTACGTGTACTATAGTACTCGTGCAAAGAAGTCTCACATCTATTTAATAAAATTCATTTCACTTTACATAATTTAATTAAAAAGAGCATCGCTGTCTAAAAATGCCTTTGTGAAAATCACCAAATGGAACAGAGTAACACTGTATAGCAGAACTATTTTAGAGCAGTAAACAGCATTAGATTTTACAGATAAAATAATGCAGCCTTAGTGACTTCTTATTTTTTATATTAGTGGCTTTAAATTTATTCAGTCAGTATTTTTTTAATGCTGAGAAAAAGCAAGCAGCACAAATAATAAAACTAAATTGCAACATGATTAAATAGTTTAAAATACAAAATGCCTCTATAGAAATCCTCTGATTTAACCCTAAAACTGCTACTCAAGCTTAACAAAATGTCTTAGCTACTCTATGGACAATCATCATAATTTTTGAATTTGGTGACCCCTAAAAAAAGCTGAAAGACAAACAAGTGACCAAATACTGCATACTGAATATATAAACATATTCATTGCTCTGAATAATCTATATTGCAAACCTAAAGCAAAACACAATTGAATAAAAATAGTCATATAATACAGAGGACATCATTTATGTGGATACTGCACATATTAACCTTATTTTTTCCATATTTAGACATATACTGAAGACCTTGCTTATTTTGGTACAGTCTTACCCCAAAAGAGGTTTCTTGTCATATGAGAGAGCAAGAATGTATACCTTCTTATTTAGTTAAACAAAGTTGCATTGTAGCAAGTAACAGACAAAAGCATTTGTCAGTTATTAATAATCTTTGTGTATTGCCATAGAAGGATAAATCCCTGACTATGATCTGATGGCTCACGTTCAAGTCAGAGGCTTGGGCATCTCCTGGAGTTGGTGTGAGGTAGATAAATACACCTATTCTACAGGGTTGGGGCTGTGTCTGGGTCACCTATAGGATTAGACAACTGCACCTGCATTAGAAGAAGCTCTACCTGCAGTAAATAACAGGCATCATAGAAACCATACATCATTCCCATTAGCAGGCAATGGCAGATATCACAGCTGTGTAGGAAATTGAAGTTATAGTCTGTGGGTTGTGACTGATGACTGGTCCACTTCCTAATATCCGACTCTCTGAAAGGAACAAATGGATTCATTAGGGTCTCATCCTGGTAAAAGAGTGAATGGGCTACTGGGTTCATCCACATTCTGCATATGAATAAACCTGGATCTCACCACAGGGACGGATGAATGGCTAAATGGGTGCAAATATGGGATCCATGAGACAGTTGCATGGGAAGAATGAGGAAATCCTGCAATGTTTAGCTATGGTAGATGTGATGTCTATCATCTTATAATTATAGAAGAAATATAAAATACTAATGGTTTTAAGCCTTTTCTAAGTTGTTCTGATTATTGTATAAGAAATGTGTTTTGTGGAATTTATTGCATTTGTTTACCTTAGCCATGGTATATTTTGAAAACTGTGAGTAAACTGAAGATATGCTTATGAGAACATGTTAGAGATGTTTCTCATGCCTTATCAGTCAGTGCAGCTAATGCAATGGTTGGGCAAGGAGAGAACATTCAAGACATTTATTCATGTAACTCCAGTTGTGGGGGGGGGGGGTGCCAAAGGGATTAATCCAATCCAAAGGGATTAAATAATTAAGTCAGTTTGGTATATGTATTACAATGATGAGAATAGTACTGTAGATGCATTTAGGCTAAAAGCTCAAACATGACTAGGTCTGTAACCTTCCTTTCACTCTATGACATGTGGCAGGCTTTTAGGACTATGTACTTTCCACAATCCAATACCATGCAGTTCAGACTACTGTTACACAGAGAGTTTGCAGAATGAGCAAACACGTTGCATATCTTTGTTACCAGTGATACATGTCTGCAGCAATTACTGTGGAGCAACAACATTGCACTAAATAGAGAATGTGTTCAAATGCTAGCAGTATGGCTGCAGATGCAACAAGCAACTTTTTGTTGCAGTTAGTTTGGTTTGTCACTGCTGACTATAAACTGATCCTAGGGTGTCCTCGTGTATTGAGCCTACGGCACATGATTTAGCTCCCTCCCCAGTGCTAACGTCAACATATATATGTATGCATGCTCATAGTCATTGAGCGGACTGAGCTTCCTTGGGGCAGCATCACACTACTGCCAAGGAGTGTTTTCTCCTATGCACCTACCCCTACGTATGTCTACTGTCACAAGGAAGGGCGTACATTGGGGGAGTGCCAGTGTATCATCCACACCATCTTGTGCATCTCAGCCATAGCCCTGCCTCCTTGTTCATCCTAAGCTTCCACAAGACAATAAACAGCAATGGTGCATCTGGGTGACTACACCCCCATCCCAGGATGAGCACAATCCCACTCCCTCCCTGTAAAAAGTGTCCAAGCACTATTCAAATTCACGGTCCTTTGGGCCATTATTAGGCCCTTACCCCTCTATGTCAGCAGTGCAAGTGTTATTCTACAGGGTTCTTCTGATTGCTTGCTGTATGTTTACCTCATTGACCTGATGTCATGTTCCTTGCCTCACTTATAACATTACCCTGAGTGACTCCTATAACATGTGATTATCCTATGCACTGGTTAGGAAAAATCTTTGTAACCTAAACATAAATATAAGTACACAACGATTAATATTTTATTCATAACCATAACACTTACAAATGTTGATTTTTCATCATACATGTCTTACAGATACTTGAAAACTGGAAACATATTGGTAAGATCATTTGTGTGTGCATGCCAACATATGTGTGTATGTGTGTGTGTGGGGGGGTGCATGCGGGCTCACCTGTATGTGTGTGTGTATAATATATATACATATTTATATACATATACACATATATATATATATATATATATATATATATATATATATATATATATATGTCAAACACCCCACATGACCAAAGTTATATGATGAGAACAGATAAAACTGAGGTAGAATTTCCTTTTTTATGTGTCCTTCGATTTCGATGGTTAAGGACTCAATGTTATCTGATTGATGGAATGGATTTTGATATAAATTATTCAGTCAATCAGCTAACCTATAATCATATGCATTTATAACATTTTATATAGACCCATTGGCATAATGGTTAAAGTTTTCTAGTCTCACGCACAAGGTACAAGTTTCAATTCTGACCTGTAGCCAATGTCTGTATGGAGTTTGCATGTTTTCCCTGTGTCTTAGTGGGGTTCATCTCATCTTCCAAAAACATGCTAAGTGTTTCCACTTCAAGAGTCATCCTAGAATGGAGCTTTAGACAGCAGCACAGAATTTAGATGGTGCCGTATAGGAGGAAGAGCTTTTAAAAACAACTGTTCTGAGAATCAACTGTGGTGCATATTATTCTCAAGATAAGAGAACTCAGATCACAGACTACATCCCACGTGATGGTGCAAAAATTGGCTCTAGGTAATTCAGTCATGGTGATTAATGTCATCAAATGGGCATGGGTATTTGCTAGTGATAAGTGGGTTAAGGTCCTGGCTTACTCCACCCTATGCCAGGAATCTATGCTAATGGTTGGAGGGGTGCATATGCCCCTATTCACCAGTGTGTGCCCACCATAAAGCCCAGAAGACCTCAGTCAAAAAGTTGCTGGCTGGCCAGTGTCCAGTTGCCCAGCTTGTGTAACCTGGATAGCCCTGTTGTCTGAAACTGGAAGTAAATCACATCAACCTACCAAACATGATTAAGAATTGCTACACCAAGTGTAATTTCATTGATAGGATGCAGTCAGAAGTGGATGACATAATGATAAGGAGGAAGCTGGGCATCCTATGTATCCAGGATCCATGATGGAATGACACTACAGTAAATTCACTTTATTTGGGATCCAGACTCCACTTCTCAGAAGGAAGATGGATTAAAAATGGTGTGGGAAATGTGGCCAGGGTAAGACATCAGAATAGAGTGAGAGATGTCATCAGAATTAGTGATAGACTCATGGCAGTCAGATTCCAGTGTAAAGATAGGGCACAGTTCATAATCTCTGTCTATGCCCCACAGCAGGGTTATGATAGTAAGGAAAATAGTACATTCAGACAGAAGTTGCAGAACCTTGTAGATAAAGCAAGACAATATGAATTGGTGGTGATAATGGGTGACTTGAATGCACCTATTAGGAC